>NC_084759.1:58870217-59170217 GCF_028858725.1 Colius striatus
AGGTCGTTACTTTTGATCTTGAAAAAGTATTTCAAAAAGATCTTTTGTGTTTGGTTTACTTTACATACTTTGTTGGGGTTTATTTATTTATTTTTATTTTCATGATTATAAATGCACACCAGGTTTTGAGACCTCAAACTTTACAGCAGGATTCTGGCCACTTCTCTTTGAAGTCCTGAAAGCTTCTATTGCACAAGGAGAGAGCATTTGCTCTAGAAATACTTGAACCATAGAAAAATATGGGCTTACTTTCTAATCACATCTGAATATAGAAATCTTTATATCTTAGCTCTGATAAGGAGTGCTGGCTTTCTGATAAACATCATTTTTTTCAAATCCTTTATAATTTCAATCATCTTTTTGAAAAGCCGACATTATTACTTTCATGAAGGTTAGTTTTGTCCCTGAGCCACAACATCTGTAACAATAAAAAGATTCTTTTCAGGATCTCACCAAAGATGAAAATACTTTCCTCAGAAGGACCAATGAAGTATTCACTGCCAGATCAAGGCAATGAAGTTTTGGCTCTAACTTTAACTTAAGAGTTACTCCCTGTGACAGATGGTTTATCTCAGGGCAGCACTATCTGAACTTTTATAGAAACTTATTGGTTGCATTCTATTGTCCAGATGGCTGATGGTTTCAGGAAAACATTGCACCGTACCTTTGTATGCAGGCTTCAGATAGCCTGAGTGGAAGGATGTAGAGAGTCTAAAGGATGGATGACTGTAGCTGACATTGAACTGGTTAGCAAAAAAGAGAGACAGGAAAGTGATCTATGCTACAGAGGTCCATGGCAGCTGTGCAGGAAATCCTCCCCACATAAGCAGTGGAGAATAATATAATGTCAGAGACCAGAGGGAGTATGTTGAAGGATCCACATTTTCCCGTCTCCATCAATCCTTCCTACAGGCTGGTACAGTAAAAGTGATTGTTTTCACTGATTATATCCAGGTTTTGGTGCTTCTGTGAGTGCAACACTTCTCTAAGCAAGGTGCAGGGAATAGGAGGCAGAGCTATCTCCAAGAAGGGAAGTAATTAAAATCACAAAGATCAGAAAAAGTTAAAGTACTTCACAACATATATTAAGAGATATGAGAGTTGAACTAGATAATCTGGGTTAAAAAATAGGATTATTAAAGATCTCTTCCAACCCAAATCATTCTATGATTTTATAACACAAACTCAGATTTTTTTTCCTCTATATTAAGCAATTTACTTAAACCTTAAAAATCTCAGGAATTAAGGAGGAAAAGTGTATTCTACTGAGACAATTACAGCCCAGAAACGAGAAGACATTTAAATATTCTCCTATAGTCTGGGCTCCCCGGTTCAAAAGAGACAGGGAACTTCTGGAGAGTCCAGCAAAGGGCTACCAAGATGATCAGAGGACTAGAACATCTCTCTTACAGGGAAAGACTGTGAGACCTGGGGCTTTTCTGCCTAGACAAGACTTAGAGGGGACCTTATCAATGCTTATAAATACCTAAAGGGAGAGTGTTGAGATGATGGGGTGAGGTTTTTTTCTGTATTGCCCAGTGACAGGACAAGGGCAAATGGGCACAAGCTGGAACACAGCAAACTCCACTTGAACGTAAGGAAAAGCTTCTTTGATGTGAGGGTAAAGGAGCTCTGAATGGACTTCCCAGGGAGGCTGTGGAGTCTCCTTCTCTGGAGGTATTCAAAACCCACCTGCACATGTCCCTGTGTGATCTGATTTAGGTGAACCTACTTTAGCAAGGAGTTTGGACTAGGTGATCTTTAGAGGTCTGTTCCAATCCCTACCATTCCGTGATTCTGCGAAAATAGTTTTGTTACTGATATCGTTACTGATCTCCCAAATATTGACCAGATTTTTATACAGTTCCTGTGCCAGAAACTTCATAAAGCCATAGCTTTCTGCACCATAGAAATGCTGGTTGGAAGGGAGTTATGGAGACTGCTCCAAAGTCATGGGCAACATGGATTGCTACTAGGTGAGGTCAGCCATGGCTTTGTTCAACCAAGTTATGAAACTCTAATAATGAGTGTTGCATAAATTCATTGAGTAACCTGCTTTAGTGCTATAATAACCTCTGGGTGAAAAGTCTTTCCTAATGTCCAATCTGAGCCTTCAACATTACTCGTTGTGGCTGTTGCCCTTTCTGTATCATCTGATACTACACAGTAGCTCATTTCTCATCTTTATAGCTACCTTCAGTTAAATATAAACAGTTCCTTTTGATGATCTTTAGTTCATTTTAACCAGGTTAAAAAAGCTGAGCTCCTTCATCCTCTTCTACCTCATGTCCTTCTTACTAGCTTTTAGCTAGACCCTCTTCAGACACTCATCTCAACAGGGAGGCCCAAAACTAGACAAAATATTCCAGATGCAGCCTTAGAAGCACCAAGCAGATTGTAAGATTACCAGATCGACAGAGCAGATCAATGTCCCTTGACCATGCACCAGCTCAGCATTCAACCTGCCTTACTCATGACAAAAGTGAACTTTTGGTTTGTTGGCAGTTCAGGTCACTTTTCAGCATGACTGCTACTCAATCACCTATCTGCCAGACTGTAACACTGCACAGAACTGCTGCACATACCACACACAACATGATACATCTCCGTGTTGAATTTCATAAGGTTTTTGCTGGTAGAGTCCTTCTGTTTATCGGGGCCTGCTCTTTGTTGCTGAGGGTACACTCCAAAATTATCCAGGTCTTTGATGAATATGCTAATAGGTAAAGACTCCAGGATCAACCTCTGCCATTCTCTGCTAGCTGCTGACCACCAATCAAACATCTAACAGTTGATTATTACCCTCTGAACTTTACATATCTGCCATTTTCAACTCACCTAACAGTCTGCATTATTTCCTGTGTTCTTCAGAGCCTTAAAGGCAAGATTGTTTTACTTTCAGTTAAACTAAGATGATCTGGAAAGAAATAACACATAGATGCCTATGTTTAATGGTATCCTTTCAACATAAGACAGGTAGAACCAGGCCCTTCTTTGTTGAACTTAATGGAAAATGTGTAAGGAAATACACATTAGATCAAACTCCCAGTTAAACCACAGCTCCTTGATGGTGATTTTCCTATGCACAGTTTCCTATGCACAGTGGTTTAAGCTAATGGATTTTACTTACCAAATGGATTCTACTAGGGTGTGCACTTTGCCAGTTACCACAGCTCAGCTGTTGAGTAGTAATTCAATAAGACAAGGTAATTAAATCATTTTTGACCTTGTAAGTATACCATATATGAGTATAGATGTTGATCTCATTACTAAAAAGATCAGATAGAATTGTTTTTGTTGATGTATTAGCATGCTGAATCAGGCATAGAAGGGCCTGAAAGTTGGGAATGTTATCTTTGGAGGGTTTTAATAACAAATGTTAGAGGTGCTATCCTACAGATTTTAATTAGAGGCATAATCAGTACATGGCAGAATTAAGGTAATGGTAGAACTTGCATGCAAGTTCATTTAAAAATGAAGTGTTACTTTCTCTCTTTTTCTTTGCTACATACAACTATAGCTATTGTGGTATATGTCTTCTGGGAAAAAATTATCTATTCACATGTTTGACCTATTTATAATGTGCTTATAAAAATATATTTTGGTATATAGCTCTGTATTTCTTTTCTATGTTTGTAGTATCTATACTTAATGTGATGTAATGCTTCCTGTCCTTTTCATTAGATATATTTTTTCATTCTGTTTCAAAACCAAAGCATTCTAATGACATCTCTCTAATAATAACACTTAGCATTGCTGTTTGTCTTTTCTGAGACGTTAGTAGAATATTTTTAAGGAACGCAAACAATACAGTTTTTATACGACCTAAGATGAAGAGTGAAAATGTTCCAGCTTTGTGTAACTGCTGACTATAAAGTATCTCATGCAGGAGTACTACAATTATGTCTTAAGAGTGCAACACTTTTTAGATATTTTGATAATTCCATTCAAACATGAATGACATGATTGGCTTGCTTACTAGAGACAGAGACTTGGAGAGGGAATGTAACTCCAAGACATAATTGCTGGATAGCCATGGCCAAAAGAATTAATCTGTAGTTAGCACACTTGTCTTGCTTTTAGGGATACATTTAATCTAACTAGTCAGTAAAAATCACATATGTACCCTCCCACCTGCTCACTTAGGACCCGAAGATGTAAAGGAAGGAAAGTAATGCATGCATGCTGTGTTTTTGTTCTTAAACAAACTTTTACTGGAATAATTCTTTCTTAATAGTTTAAAAGGATTGGGGGGAGCTCTTACATAAGTATCTTTTTTGTTTCTTCTGGTTTTTAGAGAGCCACCACTCTATTTTTAAATAAATAGCCTTAAAATGTTCTTGAGCTAATTTATTTATTGCTTTTTTCATATGACTATTATTGATATTTTGATGCCTTAGAAGTTTTGCCAGTAAAGTTTGCAGAGTTCAGGTTGAGTCAATTCTTATGCAAAAGATAGTTTCAGGCAAGTTGGAAAGAGCATCAAAACACAAATATTTTGAGTTTGCAACATTAATTTGGGAATCTCTTGAACAGGCTTCTACATGCAATCTGTAGGAACTACTGTTGAAACAAAATTATCTGAAAAGTTGAGTCCATTGGCTATTTTGCAGCACTTTAGCAAAACTAAAAAAAAAAAATAAAAATCACTCAGCACATTCACTTGTTATTGTATTAGGAGAAAGATCACTATCTGCTAGTCTTACTGGTTGTACTGTGCCATCTGTGCTTGTAGAAGTAATAATAAGCAATGAATTGCATATGCCATCTGTAGTCAGATCTTTAATAACAATTAGGTAATAATAACCCCCAAGAAATCACTTGTTAACAGTGATAATTGATTAAATGTAATTATTTTATATAATAAACTCTAATCAATGCTTTACAATGCTGATAATGTCTTCCCCTCTGCTTTTTTTTTTTTCCTTAGTAAATGCCCCAGTATGTTTGAGCAGCTGTGCAGGAAAATTACTGATTTTCCTGGGTTAATGACTGATTTTCTATCCAATCAAAATCCAGAACATGGTCTGCTAGGTTTATAATCAATTTTTGCTTGTTTTTTTCTGAACAAGGTACAACGTAAATACAAAGGAACACATGACAAATTACTTCAGAGTAACCCCTTGTAAGTTTAATAAGGATGAACAAAGTTAAAAGTACATTGCGGTGCACTGCAGTATCAGTGGATTGTTCTGTTGCAAAGGTGTTTCCCCATAGAATTAGTGATAAGAAATAACCCCAATACATAGAAGGTAGTCTATTGATTCATTTGCAATTCCAATCCTAAGGTTGCAGTTCTGCATAGACTTCGACCCTAAATCAAGTGAAGCAGTACATCTTTTGATTAATGCCAGCATGAGTCTGAATTCTAACTTTAAGTATGAATTTCAGTGCTCTAATGACCTGAATCTTTACACTTATAATTAATTCTGCACACATGAATAGGGTCTTGTGTTCCTACAGCATATTCCTTTTCTTAAAGCTGAGTTTAAGTAATAACATTTGTGAGATGAGGAGCTACATATGAACAGTAAAACAAGGGACATTTATCCCAACAAAAAATATCCTGAGAAGTGTTCAAACATGCCTCTCTAAGAAAAAGAGGAAATATTAAATTTATATACTATACTGTGACAGTTTAAGAGGGAAAAAGAAATCTTGATTTAGTTACTATGACAAAATAAATCTCATCTGTATAACTAATGCAATTAAATCACATGCACAGCTCCAAAAAAAACACTTGGATTTTTTTCTTATTTGAATTATTAGAGATGTGTTACAGAAGGAAATATGAGACTCAAAATCCATCTGACAGTACTCACCAAGCATTCATTAGATGGAAGCAATTCTTGTTTCTCTACAATGGGTTCAAACTGGTAGAGGATAAATTAGAGTTCTGTATGCAATTGCAGGGCTACAGTCTCACTGGGATCACAGGCATGACGGGAAAGCTTCCATGACTAGAGTGTTGCGATCACAGAAATGTTTAGGTTGGAAGAGACCTCTCCAGATTATCTAGTCCAGCCACACTGCTCAAGCAGAATCAGATAGAGTGAGCTGCTCAGGTGTGTATTCAGTCAGACTTGAAATATCTCCACAGATGGAGGCTCTCTGGGCAACCTCTTCCTGCACGTTTTCTTGTGTTCATACTAAATTTTATGAGTTTTGATGTGTGCTCATTGCCTCTTATCCTGTCACTAAGCATCACTGAAGGAGAACCTCTCTCACTCATCCTCATTTACTCCATTAGGTATTTATACAGTTTTATACAATCCCTTTGAGCCCTTTGTTTTCCAGACTGAACGGTCCCAATATGTCCTTGCAAATCCAGAAAGAGACAAAGAGGAGAATTTACAGAGAAATAGTGATTGTAACTGAAATATATATTTTTTTCAAGTATCTCTAGAAGAAATATATTCACTAAGAGGATTTTATTTGTTTTGGTTTTGGGTTTTTTTTATTCTAGAAATTAAAATACCTTAAAATTCAGTCCAAGTAAAATAGCTCAAAATCAAAACTTTGGATTTCTTTTTCAGATGCTTGTTTTCAGTTTTTTTTTGCGCTATGAGTTCATAGTCATACAACTAGACTCCCTGATTTAATCAATTAATCCTTGCACATAGACCAAGAACTAGATGGAGAAGAAGGAAGATATTACTCTTGTTTAGAATAAGAACATTAATTCAGAAATAGATCTACACAGAAAACTTATTCTAGCTTGCTCACCCTTAGAGTCCCAAAAGATTTTGTTGAGCAGGATATTTAATGTTTTATAACAGAAAATTCATGTGTCTCAAATAGTAAATACTGGTTTTGTCATTCATGACAAATTATTGCTAAATATGTAAATGAACTGTGTGCAAATGAACTGTGTGCAATTAACTGAAATGCTAATGCAATGGAAACCACATTTACTTTTTCTTTTCAGTAAGTAATCATTTGATCCTAAAGTGATCCTAAACTTCATGTATGTTTGTACTTGCATTTTGAGTCCATTTCAGGTTGACTTTGAAATACAGAAATTAATACAAGTTTTGCTGGAAAAGCGTGTTCCATGTACAATTACAAATGAGAAGACCTGACATTCTTTAGACTCACAGCCCATCTGTTTCATGTTTTCCTGGTATGTCCCATGGGTTTTTTAAACTCATAAGGCTCCCACTATTACTCTGCATATGCTAACTATTTTCAAGCAAATTCTTTGGGTATACAGATGTCATATAAATGCTAATACAATTATATCATTTCCAATGTTTTTCAATTCAGTGTAAATATTTCCTACATTATGCTTCATATTGTTTATACTCAGAATTATTTATGTTTTCATCAATGTGCAAAATAAAGGGGGTAGAGGGAAAATACATATCAAATGTTGCATGTAGGTTTCCATTTTTCTCAGAGTGGTTATTTTTATTTTAAAATATACTTAAAGATTATTGCTTGTGGCTTAAATTGAATGTCAGAAATTAACTACATAATAGGTTTGTTGTAAAGTCTGTCCCAGCATCATTATGCTAAGATAAATGTAACAGCCAAAAAATAAAACATTCTGAAATAATTGTAACCCACAACAAAGAAAATACTGCATACCCACTATCTGTGAGATTTCATTCTTCACTAGATAATACATAGAATATTGTTTTGCAAGAAGATGGAGGTAGACACAGAAACATTTGAAGAAATGTGAAGGATTTTTGAGTTTTCCCAGTTTCTCAGTTGAAAGTAAAGTAGCAGACCACAGCATAGTTTTTATATCAACATATTTAAAACAGCTTGCCTATTTTCTTGTTGTAGCTACAGAGAAATGCCTTATATACACTTCTATAAATGAAAGGAAACAATGGATCATTTTCTACAATGCAGAATTTTGCTGTTTCAGCAATCTGACATGAGAATGTATGAGCCTTTTTTCTAACAGCATAAGCCAGGATAATCAGTAGTACACCTGACAAGAGCAGGGAAAGATTAAAAATATGTACTTAATGTTTTCATAGAGCATTGCCAGTCTTATAAATGATAATATAGACAGCTTCTTACATTGTTGTAGACTTGCAGTTCCATCAGCTACTGTACAAGTACTTAAAGTATAATAGAAAAGAGACAATTTGCAGCATTTTCAGAGTAGCCCTTTACCTATCACAGTGGCAACTGATCACTTTACATAGAGACTCAGTTACTTGATTCTCTTGGCCTATAATTGCAATTTCTAAGATAGATCTACAGTTTAGAACAGTATGTGCCGCAGATTATTGCTTTACTTTGCAAGATGAGTAATTTCATAAGGACCAAACCTGTTCCCAGCAAACATAATTCATCTGGACATTTTCTTACTATATGATTTATATAGTCCAGAGCATGCACTAGGCATTACGGAGGCTTTCAAGAAGTTGTTCTCTGTTTTGGTAGTTTCATTGTTGTTTTACAGTAACACAGATAACTTTAACATTGAAACATTGATAACATTTTTAGACTACAAGAGAAGCACTATGAAACAGTGGTTAACAGTATGGTGGTTGCCCATCAGTTTTTAATTTTGCAGACTTAAACCTTTATTCCATTAATAGTGTACTGGAAGACATTACAGCTTGCATTTCCATTTAAGTCATTGTGAATATGTTGGAATGGTTATCACACTTCCCTCTGGGCTGCACAAGCAAGCAGGTTTTGAGCTGAGAAACAAAAAGAGGTGAATTGTTCTTCAGTACAGAGGGAAAGAGATTGATCTAGACAGGGGCTTAGCAGAATAAACTGGTATAAACCAGGCAATGGATGCCAATGGATAATGACTATCCCAGTAACAAGCCTCTGGCCAGCAACAGGAGGCTACAATGGAGATTTTCCACCTTATCCCTGCTTTCCGTCATGGAAAAGAAAATAGTGGGAAGAGTTCTCTTTGATTGCACTGAGAGGTCATTTGACATTTTCAAGCAAGACAGTGCATGCATAAAAATCTCTGACCCATTTTTTTGGGCCCTAGGACAGGAGTCTAGGCTCTTGGGAAGGAACAGTAGATGATGCCCTGTACAGTTAGAGCATACAGATGTTAATATGAGTCTGAGCTGGAAAAGCTTTTCCACAGCCTTTTAAAAAACATGAAGAGAGATGATAAGGGAGACAAGCTACTGAGAGGAAATGAAAGGGACTTCAGACAGAAGAATCTCTGAAAGGCTTCAAAGATGGATAACTTCCTTAAAATAAGCATAAGTTGAGTGATTCCTCAGAAATGGAGGAAGAGAGAAACAAAAATTGAATTCTGAGGCTCGTTTTTTTTAGGCTATTTTCCTTTTTCAGTTTTCATAAGTAGTTGTGAAAATCAAGCAATGATGCTGAAAATCTTCCAGAAAGGAGTGAGCCTCAGAAAACAAATTCACAACTCCTGTAGAGAAATGGTAAAACACCAAAGTCAAAATGGCAATTATAGTTATAGTTGCCATGGATCTGTCCAAAATTTCTCCATTGATCTTTACAACAGAGGTACTGGGTCACTTAGATGTGGCCCCTGGTCCACGGAGCAGATGACAGAGTAGGAGAGAAAAATCCATGTCTTATCCTTGAATGCTCAGCTGCAGTTTGCATGAAATTGCATTCTTGGTCAATTACTTGGGTCACCTGGTCATAAGGGTGAATCGAGAAACTGTCACACTTGGCAAAAAATTTGTGCAAGAGGTGACTACGCAGGAATGGCAAAAACAACCACAGAACCAGAGAGTCTCCAGGCTAAACCATGCATTAAATTGACAACCACTGGAAGGTCAGTTGAAACCAATTTTTTATTAAGTAAACATTAGTCAAAGTACTTTTCTTCCATATATTATTGTATAATGTGCCATGTGTTCCCTGCCTGAGGATTCTCACAAAGAATGAGGTGATCTTTAGGACAGGATCATATTACAAACCTTCTGTGAAATATTCTACTGGAACTTTAAGAAACAAACACTTCTCCAAAAATCTACAGATACAGAAGACTCTTTTCCATTTCTTCTTCCTTTTTCACAAAAGAGTCTCAGACAGTACATGTCCACTTCAAATCCGCAGGAAAAAAAAATTGTTCATGCAGCCCTGGGTTTCCACTCCTTTCCTAGAAGCTTTATCTTATTCCTCCATCTTTCTTCCCCACAAAATTAACTTTACTCATTTGCTTCTTACACATGTATTGGAGAAGTAAAGTTTGAGAATAATTAGCAGGAGCTATCTATGGTAACTTATAGACCAATTCTAGGAGAGTTTTTAAAGTAAGTAGTGGGTTGTAAAGCTTGAAGGAAGGTGAAACTTCCAAAGACAGTTATGAAGTTAAAATCTAAGGCTTCAGTGGAAGTTTTGGTTTGAAATGCTTTATGAATATGGATGATGCCAAATCTGAGCCATCCCCTTAAAGCAGAAAGTGATCTGAGAGATCAAGGCTGAACACATCCAAACGGTGGTAACTCAGAGGGCAAACTCAGAACAGTAGCATACAGAAATGCCTGTCTGTTCCCAGCAGTTATCCAGTGTTCCAGGTCTCTTCGTGTCAGGAAAAACTGGTGGTGGAGACAGATACTTGTTTTATGCAATCCTTTGTATAATCAGAAAGAGTTCATATGTCTCAGTTCCTCTAAACTCTGTAGTAGTCAGTAGTATGCAGCTGTTATCTGTTGCAAGTCTTTCGCCACTTTAACCACTGCGTGTGTTGAACTGCTTTTGCACTGTTTGTACACTCTTTGTGCTGATTGTCTCACCAGCATCCTCCTTCTTGCTTTCCACTTAGCGGGTTGTTATTCCTCTGTCTGCACTGAACATATTTTTGCTGTTTATCTTTCACATTCATATCCAACCAATCCCTCTTACTTCACAGCACCAAAGGGTATTTGCTGAATTGTATTAGGTAGTCCCTAAATAGTCCTATGCAGTAGCTTCTTTTGTTTCAGCTATTCTTAAGCTAAGGTGAATGTAATTGCCCTCTGATCTAGCCTGGAAGTATGAAATGGAAGTATAACAACACAAAATGAATGCACTGACAAATTTGGCATAAATTCTAGGTAAAAGCTGATTATCACAGAAGAAAATTATCTAGCTGCAGGGACAGAATGGAAGTTTTGAATTTAAAATTTACAGACTCAAAATGTATTAAAGTTTACTGGATTTGCAAACATTACTGGAGATGTGGGGCTGTACCTACAAAGGAAGAAAAGGCATAAGTTTATCTCTGAAACAGACTTTATGTGTTTTATGACAAAATGTTGAACACAATTCAACAGTTTGGGGAGAAAAAAAAAATGTGGCAAAAGATACATAAACTACTCATGTTCCATGAAAAGACTATATATGAATTTCTTAGGCAACTTCATGAAATAGTGCTTTTTTCCACCATATGCAATGTTTGTGTGGCAGAAAATCAGAGCTGGTATGCAGTCTGTTGATCTAGACTTTCCCCACGCCCTCCAAAAGTCATACTTGCAGATGAATACTTCCCTGTCTCTACGTAGATTGTAGAGAACTTTCATGGTAGTAGTACAGCAAGGGAAAACAGCTCTTACAGTATGATGGTTGTCAGAAAGACCTCATAGATCACAATCAGGGAATTATTTTCACCGATTTGGCAATTTAGGTCAAATTCCTGCTTCTGCATTTTTTTTATGTTTTTGATGTGAAACAACAGTGTAATTTCGAAGGACTATATTCCTGATTATCCCTTTTTTATCAGTTTGACTTGCAAAGGGTTTTTGTTGGATGAGTGAGATTCTTGTGAGAAGAATTAAGCTTGAATCTCTCTTCTACATGCACGCCTTCGTATTAAAACCATGACAAAACAACACAGTCTTCGCTGGGAATGGTCCAGAGAGATAGGAGAGAAAAACAAACCAGCAGATGGGAGAAACATGGAGACTGTCTAGCAACACACCTACTCAATCTAACTTCTCTCTGGAAAACCCATACTTCCAGGTGGGCACTGTCACAGTTATCTCTTGCACAGCAGTTTCACAGATTCATACTTTGAACCCTGTCCGGTATCTCTTTGAGACCCAGTAAAAAGGACTTCATTATTGGGTTTTACACAGTGATTTTCTTCCCTCTCATCATTTCTGTTTTAATGTTCTGATTTTTGAAATTGCACATTTCCTTATCCTCTGGATGAGATAAAATCTTACGTGAAATTCAAACAAGATTGATTACAAGACTGATCAAGTTTAAGACATTCGGGCCAAGCTGCAAAATAAAATCAATGGCACTTGCTGCTTTTCATAATCTGTTTACATCCTGACTGTGTGATGCTATTAAAATGCTCCATCTCCAAGTAATCTTATTGGTCTTCTCATTTATGCTATGGCTGACAGGATTAGCACTGAAAAGCACTTACATATTACCTGTGATATAAACAAGTAGATTAGTGGATTGTGCTCTGGGCTGAAGTTATTATTTTCTTTATGATTTTTTGTACTGGATTCCAGGAGCAGAACATATGCTCCTATACAGGTAAAATGTTTGCCATAGAGGCAGACATTCTGGAAAGAACCTACTCCTCTTCTTAGAGGCCTTTTTGAACCCTTTCTGTGAGACAAATCTCTTCTTCCCTGAGTTTTCTGCAACAGACTATTTGAAAACCCAGTGCCAGTGTAGCTTGTCTGGAAGTGCGCTCCAGAAAGTGCAAGGAAACAGGAAGGCAACAACCTGACTAGAACATGGGATCATTTCCATAGTCTGAATTTTATCCATCTAGTAAGTAAATTTTGCAGAAGAACTTAACTTTCCATGACAAATACCGTACAGGAATTAATGAAACTACTGTTCCACAATGAATATTTGCTAAAACTCAGGAAATATAACACATAATATATGTGATATGTGATACAGCATATATGATATTGTAAATATGTACACATAATTATATGTAGCTAGACAGATCTATCTTCTAAGTCTACAAATATGTGTGTGTGTGTGTGTGTGTGTGAGTATACACACATATAAATCTAAACTAGAGAGGGTGGTCTGCTAAGGGCCTCGTTTCTATTAGTCTGGTACTCTTTTTCATCTGCTCTTTCTCTGTAACATAATATGTAAGATGATAACCTTGATATTGTCATAATCAGTATTCATCAGTCTGATAACAAAGAGGATATGCCTCTCACTCCAGTAGTTTTTGTAATACTATTATAGGAGAGGTTTGTTTTCTCTTATTGATTGCCTTATGTTTACTAGCAGAGGGATATTCTTCAACTGAAGATACTAGCTGATAAATGAGTGTTCAGTTCTCATGACAAGATCTGTTTTCTAAAGCAGGATATTTATTTTTTCTGCAGTGCAAAGCATTCACCCTTTTGTCACTTCCTTGGCTTAGATGGCTGAGGTTATTTTGAGATCAATTTTCATCTTGTATTTAAATCATATGGCTCCTGATTCAAATCCAGCTTGGGTCAGTAATTCTGCCATATACATGAAACAAGTTCTTGGCCATAGCCAAATATTCCTGTTGAAGAGGCTGTCATGCTACAGGAAAACAATAGCAGTTCCTTTGGCATCCTTCCTACCAGCCTCACTGAAGACATGACTGAAGAGGTGTACAGGCTGATCCCTCTAAGTCAGGACTGAGACTTGCAGTGCATTCATAAAAGAACTGTGGGAAAAAAATAAATATGCCTTTCTTTGCAAAAGCAAAAGAGTTAATCTACATAAAAATAATGAATCAAAATTCTTATTTGCTTATGGATTCAATGTATTTCAAAATTAAATGTCTTAAAGAAAAACAGTGAATTGTCAGCCTTGACAAACCCTTATGGAAAATGAGAATTACTAAAAATTAAAAAGTGCTTAAACCCCTCTAACATTAGCAGTGACCATCTCTGTTTTAATGTTTTCTTCCTTGCTTTGAAAAAAAACCAATCTTTTTTCTACACTGATATTTTGGTTCCAATCAGTTCCAGTGGCAAGCAAGATCTGACTGATTTCTGCCACACAGGTCATTAGGTTAGTAAATGCTGATAAGCTTTAATGTGTAACTGTTTTTAATCTTTCTAGCACTTATCTAGGCAGCAGGAAGCCTTTTTTGGTCAGATTCACGTCTCAAATAAAACCTGGAGAGGTTTTTTTCTTTTTAACATGTGTATTTCCAGGGCATATTTTAAATTCCCACCTGTATGTGTGGTTCTGGTATTGTGACACCTGGTAATGGGAATGGAAAGTTGCTAGCCTTTTCCTAAAGGTGAGATCAATGTCAGGCTGTGCTTGTGGCAGAGAGGGGGAACTGGCATTTGCCTCTCACCTCCTAGGGAGTGTGGAAATCCTTGCAGCAATAAGGGGCCAGTCCTGCACCTGGCTCCCACTGCTACCAGCCATGCCGATTTGGATCACCTCCACCTGAGAGCCATCCATGGGGCTAACAGCAAGCAGCAGGGATGTGATCACACTGTGTGAGTCCAGAGGTAGGGCTTCCTTCCCAGAAGACATGCTGCTGGGTTGTCACGCTCTGCGGTGCAGCAAGGTGCAGCTTGTTTGAGATCTGAGAGACAAAGTCATAATGGAGGTGGGAAAAGATGAAGCAGCCTCAGGGCCATCCAAAGATGTCTGCATGGGCTGGATCTTCTGTACTACTGGTAGGGATTATTCCCCCTCCCCTCACTGACATAGCTAATTGGGGAGCATATTCCTGCCAGCAGCTAGCCAGCAAGCATATACCCAAGAGGGCCTTTGATGCATTTCAGTGAAAACATGGGAGCTAAGTGGAGCTGATAATCTGCCCTTTTGCATGACACCGCAGAAGTTACCTGGACACTCACTAACTTGAAGAACAACATGGAATCTTAATAAATAAATAATGAAATAAGCCTTGTACCATTTATAAGTAATGAAAATGGAATGTGCCTGATAACGTGAACCCATCAGTAAACAATAATGCTTTAAAAGGACACTGCCAGGGTCAACAGGCCAGAAATTTGAACTTTTATTCCTGTCTCTCTTTGTAAGAGTATGTAGATATCATACTACAAACTTAGATGTTTAGAACAGCCTTATATTTCTGTAACAAACCAAGCAAGATTGGCTTCACAAGGAAACAAAAGTCAATATTAGCATTTCTGCAGTCAGGAGGTTTCCTGATGAATAATGAAAACGCCACAAATCAGCAAATGATATAAAAATGCATATGCATTTTTTACTAGAACGTTATTAAAAATACAAATAAAATATATTTTTATATTTTGAAAAAACGGTTCCCATTACTCACTGCAACTGTAATTTCATACTTCAAGCCATGTACATATGCTTATTCTGAATCTCATTCATGAAAGGAACAGTGGAATTTTCTTCATGAAAGAAAGACACTTCATTAGCTGTCTTCTTCTGAATCTGATTGCAGTGTTCAACAGAGTTAATATTATGACACTTTTTAAGGACGGTAAAATCTGCAGATGAAATATAAATCCCACAAATATAAATGAGGACCACTTTGGCAGTATAGCAGCTGAAATAAATCACATTAATTTCTATTTCTATGACCTAATAGCCTGAACTTTGTTGTAAAGTTTAAATTAGGAATAGAAGGTTGAATAAATTTGGATGTGAATCTTTGTTTAAATGGAATGTATAGTTTTGTCAGAGGCGGGGGGGTAATTTTGGAAGAAATAAGAAGAATTTTATAGTTGTTCTGATTTCCAGAGTTCTACTTGAAAATTGAGTTTCTTTTCTTATGTCAAACATTGTAATAGAAGGCCTCAGGAGCAAGTAAAGTATGTTTGTTTACTTCTTACTTAAAAAAAATCTTAAAAGTAGACATTTAAATAACTATTCAAATTCAACTATTATAGAGTGGTAAGTAAACATAACATCAGATATGGCTTTCAAGATACATGTTCCCTATTTTTATACTTAGATAGTATAAAACAGACCAATTTTCCTCTCACGCAACTTCTTTGTTGAAAATAAATATTAATGTTTTGTATACATGGAGCCATTCTTTCAAGACACTCTGCAGAGAGGTAGAGGCTTTTAACAGGTGTGTTTTACTGGCCATAGTGATAGCAGAGCTATTGTTCTCTAAACAAAGAAAAAAAAGAAAAATTATCACTGTTCTAAAAAGTTTTAAACAGGATCACTAATGACAAAGAATATCAAATATCTAGCCATTAAATTTCTGAAAATGAAAACCATCTGTCCATTACTCTTTCACTGAATCTAGCTCAACGTGTCATTTTAAAGTGTTCTGTCAAGCTACATCAGTCACTTTTCATTACATTCCTCCCACAACACCCAGAGACATGGTAGGCACTGCCTGAAATTGTGTCAGTCCCAGCTCAGCCTTTCTACAGCTTTTTGAATGACCAAATTTTCATCAATATTTTTAGTTCATGCTGAATTAGAGGCCCGATCCTGCAAATCTTATTGAATACATTTCAATTTTAAGGATTTTAATAAAATTTCACTCTGCCATTTCTCAAGCAAACTCCCATAGACTTTCCAAAAGTCCTCCCTGACTGACAACTGATTAAGTGCAGAGTAAAAGTGTCAAGGTTTATCCCACCATTTTCAGTGTGACTAATAAGAACTATTAACCTGAATAAGAGAAGGAAATATATGACATCAGGTCAGGATTCTGTAGGCATTTGTCACCACACCTACAGCTTAGAGCTTTGAATAAATCCAGTGACAAGAGTCTCACATCGTTCTAGTTGCAAATGTCATTCCCTTCTTAAAATCAGTCCTGTTTTTAGAAATTGTGAGGAAGACATATATTTTTCTGTCTTCTTTTCAGAAGAAAAGGGGCTATTGTGTATGAAGGCCAGAAGAGTCTTCCAAGGCAAAGAGGAAAGCAAGCTCGAAGGAAAAACGTCTTTTTAGGAGGGTCTAATTGTTATGCAAGAAGTATTCTTGATATTCCTGCAACATTTTTCTGTTTTAAGCAGAGAGAACTGTTTTTCTTTCCTGGATTTTGAATGGATGAATGAATGAAGGAAAACAGAATTTTTAAAAAATGTGTATTAAAATGAAGATAATTGGATTTTAAACTATAAGCCTCACAGCTTTTCCATATTTTTTTTTTTCAAAATGTTTCTTTTGACAAAGTTGTTCCAGGGATCTGGCTGGTAAAGTCACATGTTTCTACTATAATTTTCCTAGGAAGAGAAACACTACCATTAATATAAAAGATAGCTTAACTTTTTGTTAGATAGTGATGAGGATAGAATTTTAACCAAAAATAGGAGTAACTACTCTTAGATTGAATGCCAGTCTGTTCTATCAACTTTAACAATCTCTCGTGAAATTAACTAAAACTCAGGTTGCTCCATTTTTCACGGCTATTTTGAGGACCATTGATTAGCCCAGAACACATTGGATCATTTCGGCTAGTTGTGTAACTTAAAAGTGTAGAATTTTTCAATGTGAATTATTTTAGAGCAGTAAGTAACTGAAAGGTTGAATACTAGCTCCTGATAAGAGTCAGTGTGGTCTTTCCAGTAAAAATAAAAACAACAACCCGTAAACTTGAGTAGCATATCCATTAATCTATGTAGATTGGAAACAGTCATCCATATGTCAGGTTTACAAAGGGAACTGTATTAATTTAAGGATGATTAAGATGTGTTAGAAACGGTGATTGATACACATTATAATGTCAGTTAACTGAAAAAAAAAAATACAGGAAAAACCTTCCTCCTCTAGAGTTTGAGGCACTGAAATGTCTCTCTCTCAACACCTTTTTTCTCTTTTCATTGTTTTGCTAATATATTTCAGGTCTTTGAATAAAAATTAGTTACTTCTGTATTGCTTCTTGCCAAGAATAAGGATCTGCTAGTTCAAACACTATGAATTTAATAGACAATGGAATCTAATGATGGATATGTTAGATATAGGGTTTTTTCTTTTTTTTCCTGTCCTTTATGCATACAGTAGTATTAGTCATTATTTTCAATATAAATCCAAGTATTATCACATTATAGAATCGTAGAATCATAGAATGGTAGGGGTTGTAAGGGACCTTTAGAGATCATCTAGTCCAACCCCCCTGCAGAAGCAGGTTCACCTATATCAGGTCACATAGGAGCATGTCCAGGCGGGTCTTGAAGACCTCCAAGGAAGGAGACTCCACAACCCCTCTGGGCAGCCTGTGCCAGGGCTCCCTCACCTGAACAGTGAAATAATTTTTTCTTATGTTTAAGTGGAACTTTTTGTGTTCCAGCTTCATCCCATTATCCCTTGTCCTGTTACTATCTACTGTAGAAAAAAGGGATGGCCCATTATGACCTCAACTGGGAAAGAAGTATTGTACATTTAGAAGACACAATCAGTACAGTGCAACAAAGTCACAGACCTTAAGTCATTGACCAACAGGCAGTAATATTTGAGAAGTCACCAAAAAAATCTTGCAAACTCTGTATTTATTAGTGCCTTTTCATTATGCAACTATTATAACCATTTTTTGAGAATAGCCTTTTACTCATGAATACACAGAGGATATATCTTTATAAGGGAGCATAGCTCAGCAGTGAGAATATGTTTTTTTAGTCTTACCTTCACATCTTCTAATTTCTGGCATGCTCATCTGTTTAACAAGAAACAACTGGTTTTGCATCAAATAGGAACAATGACAACAAAAAAGCCTAAAAGTGAATTTTCAAACTGCAAAAATCCATTATGGTAATTTAGTCTGATCATCAACATAAAACAGACTGGATGATCCATAATTATCTTAAAGATAATTTCTGATTGGATATATTGCTCAAAAAAGCAGTCTCTGGTCAATTTGTGAACAAACAGTGATGTAGAAGGAGCTACATCCACAGGCGAGTTGTGCTCATGATTGATTATCTACACTGTTGCAACCCATGTACTAACTCTCACTTGAATTTGCAGAATTTCAGGTTCTAAATACAAATCTCAAGATGTTACATACCATTACAATATTACCTTTGATTTCCCATCTACACATTTCAGATAGCATCTGGACAGACTATCTGTTCTGAATAATCAACAGATATGTCTCTTTTCACTGTTTATAGGTGATCATTGGTCATGATCTTTATGGATTTGTAGTAATTGCTTCACAGATGAGAACCCTGGGCTTATTTGAGCTGGATGCTATTGTGCAAATGCTGGTCTTGGAGTGTGTTTCTTCAGCTCACCATTGAATCACAGCATCCCGGTGTCTTGCTGTGTGATTGGTCACATCATGAGCTATTTTAACAAAGATGTGACATCCATAAATGCTGCAATTCCTGCCTCAATGAGCTTATGAATGACTCTCCGATTTGAATGTAACTGGAGGGCTTGACAAAACAATAGACCAGAGTAAACACCAGTAAGATACAGAACAGAACAGGATGATCATTTCCTGGTAAACTTAAAAGTTTGGTAAATTAAAATGAATATGCAGAACACGGGACTGTTTCAGGATTTTATGTGCTGATAGGTAGCTTTTGAAAGACTAAAACCTAGGGAGATTTATTTATTTATTTGTCTATTTATTTATTAATTTAAAGAAAACACTATGATTTTGGAAATGTGGAAGAAAGCATAGAAATAATTTTTAAATCAGACCAAAAGCGATAGTATGAAAGCTGACATCTTCAGTGTGGACTGTGCAAGGGTGAGATTAAAAGAGGCTGTCTATCAAAAGCTCCACACAATATACAGCAGAGAAAACTACGTCTACACATTGTCTACTGACAATGCCTATATCTCATAGTTAGAGAGGCCCACAGAGGGAGTGTAAACTGGCTACAGTCTTAATCTAAGCATCCTCAAAAATCTCATAATTGCAAAAAACTAATGCAGAACCTTGTGCTTTTAAATAATGCAGGGTTAGCCGCAATTTCATCCTGCAGGCAAAGAGACACTGAAGTGTAAAGATCAGTTAAGACCTCAGTACATAATGTCCTCTTTGACTGGGTTCAGAGTCTGATCCCTCTTCCTAGGTTTTGTCCCACACTATGGGTAGGCCATGCTGCCTTTTCAGTCTTAAGCACACTAAATGTGTCACTGGGACAGGAAGTTTGCTACTGTACCACTATTGTCCTTATGTTACACCACCACACTTCTGCTCCTCCCTGTCCTGAGTGACATATCAAAAGTTCTTTGAAAGATACTGGCATTCACACTTGCTATTTTTCTCATCATGAACTATTCTTTGCTCACACGAACAAGCAGTATGCAATGCTCAGGTGAGATCAGCCTGAGTGAGGCCTTCTGTCTCTTGTTTGCTCACAAATTTCTGTCTCTGTTCCAATGAAAGCACTTCTCCAGGTGAATTAAAATTGATTGCATGAATATTCATAGGCAAAAAAACCCCGTTATTCTACACATAATAGGATTGCACATGCTTGTAATAACCCAGTTCCTCATGAGAAGATAAAATTATCACTTTTTTTCTCTCTCTTCTGTAATACAAATCTTCTTATCTTACATTCTTTTTATACGTTTCCACTGTTGTGTCCCCCATCGCTGTGGTTATCACTGCATTATGCCGTGCAATGCTGACAGTATGGCAGGCATAAAATTGTTCCTATGCTCATGTATCACATAAGAAACTGATGTTAAATGGCTTGTCAAATAATGTTCTGAATGTCTGGAGCAGAACAAGGAATTAAACTCAGATCTCCCACTTCCCCTGCCAGTGACATCTCCGTTCATTTTTTAGTCCATCTAGCACCTTCAACGGGACCTCAGCTTTCTCCCATTTTTAACCCACTGTCTTACCAAAGACAAATCTATCAAACTCTACAGTTTTCTGCTGAGCAGTCTTTTTCCAGAGTCAGTAAGACAGATCTATTGTACTGAGCAGTATAAGAAGCAAGTGCGCAGATATTGTGGTGTGAGAAGGAAATATCAGATGTTCTATGTACTGCAAGGAAGGCAAGAGGTCCTGAGATTTAAAGGTAGGAGTGGTATAGAAAGAGTCAGAGGTAACTAAACTGAGAAGGGGATGTAGCACTGTGATGACAGTGCAACCTTTGTATAAGAAACTAAAACATTAGTTAACTAATAGCAGGAATCACTGGAAAACTGGCTTCATCTCTGGACGTACTCCCCTAGAGCTGCTAGTGGCTCTCAGTCCTGCCGTTGCTCTCCATGGATTGCAGGGGCACAGCCTGTGTTCTTGCCTCAGGTTGCAGAGTGGTCTCCAGTCTGGGGCTCCTCCTTGCTTCCTCCTTCTCTGACTGTGGGGTCCACATGGTCACCCTCGTCTTGCACCACTCCTCCACCTCCTCTTCAGCTACAGATTTCCCTTCTTAAATACTGATGGCAGAGGCACCAGATTGGCCTGGCCAGGCTAGAGGTTGGTCCACCACAGAGTCATTGAATGTTTCGAGATCTGCTTACTGCTACCAGCACTGCAGCTCCCTCCCCTTGTTACCAAGCAAAAAGTGACTCCACACAAACACATGACATGGAGCAAAAAGATCAGAAATGTGTTGCTTAGTTACTTTAAGAGCAGATTTGAAGCACGTGGACGCAAGGCAATAGTAGCAACCTACACCGTCAATAATGACACACTTGGAACCATGTAAAAGAACTGTTTTAAAGTCTCAACACAACTATGTGTGTATAAAGTTGCAATGTCATATGACACTAATTTGGAGGGGTTTTTTTCATAAGATTGCAGAAACATAATTTACCATTGCAAATAAATTAGTCACTGAATCACAGAATCTCAAGAGATAGAAGGGACCTTGAAAGACCATCTAGTCCAACACCCCTACCAGACCAGGACCACCTAGAGTAGGTCCCTGATTCTTTTATAATTGATCCAGTAAATATCCCAAGAAGCTTTCTTGCCCAAATTGAGTGCTCCTTAGGATTTCTGCCAAATGACAGGAATTTACAGATTGATGCCTGACGGCTTTTATTCACAGTAGAATCAATTTCTCCCATCAACAGTTCCAGATAGCAGTTCCAGGAATAATTTGTGGGATGAAAACACATTACACAAATAGTAATACTTAATCTTAAAAAGTAAACTTGCAGGATTTCATTTCCTTTTTTTCCCACTTATTTTTTAATTCTTCAAATTACAAAGAATTGCTTAAATTGACACAAAGGAATGAAGAGATCACTATTACTTCAGATTTCAGGAAAATATTTCAGAATTTTATAAAGACAAAATGCAAACCATATAAGATCTTGCCTCCCTTAGCTCTTATCTTGTTTGATCATCGTCTGATTTATTTTTAACATGAGAAGCTTAATAGTACATAGATTGTTTATACAAGCTAATATGAATTCAACTACATGGGCTCCAATGAACAGTTTTTTACTCTGCAATATTGATGAGAATACTCATCAATAAATGGTAGATTTATTCCTGAAAAGTGCATTCTGGCATTTATTTTCTTACAAATAATTAAAACAAGACATTTCTTTTAATTTGAGGGCTGGCTTGGTGTTTTGCTAATTTGTGCGGTTTAGATCCCACATAAAAGACTGATTCCCTTTTTCTTGCACAAAATGAAATTGTTTCAAATGTGCCTCTCACACAATGACAGACTATTGCTATATGATTCTAAGGATGGAGCAAAATGCATTCATAAATTTCTGACAGGTATTTGTTATTGTTTCTCTTTTTTTACCTATTCTTTTTAAATTGTCAAAATAAATAAATAAACCCTGAACCTATTAAATACTAACCCCATGTGAAAAAACCTGCATGATGTAGGGGAAGGAAAAGAAAAATAGTGCTTTTAAAGATAATTTTACAAGCGGTCACCTCAACACTTCCTCTTGACTGAAACAGTCTGTTTAGAATGTATTATGGAAAATGTCTGACATGTGAACTAAACTAAATATGCTGCAAAAATAGTGGGATCTTTATTAATGCAAATTAGCAAGCCCAAATATTTTGTTGCAGGGTGGTCAGTTGGAAATGCTGTAATCTAATTACTCTTCAGTTTCATTTATGTGCACAGACATTTGCTCCTGTGACAGGGAAGACTGTTTCTTTTGGCAGCAGCCACGACGAGGAAGCCTCCAGTATTTGCAGGCTGATAATAGGACTAATGTGCTGGCGCCCTGACAGAGGGCAAAGGAGGGCATGCTATTAGATAAGTGTTTCTGCTACATTACCCAGACAGCATTGCCCTTCACAGAATGTTCCAGCCATTGTGCAGTTTGATATCACACAGCTATAGAATGCTAATGCCAACATAATTATGTATTTTGGCTTCCTTTTTGGTAATAACCTCTACTTAAGCAAAATTTAGGACCATCTTATATGCTCTTACAGCTGGATAATTAAAGGGCATTTCAGTTTTCAGAACAAGGAGCTAATGATATGAAGATCTGTGGCTATTTAAAGAGTTATTCACTGTGCTTAGGGAGTCCTGACAATGAGGTCTGTTTTCAGACACAAAATATATTTGGTAACAAAACAATGATAGTTTGGTGCAGTTTAACCTAATTTATTTCTCCCAGGTTAATGTACATGTCACATAGGCTTCCTTGTAGTTTTCCTTAGTAAAGAAAACTCTTGCTTTCAAGTGGAACTTGCAGGTGCATAGCTTTGGTTTTAATATGTGACAAACATTATGTGAGGAAGCTCCAGGAAACTCAGAATTAAGACAACATTTTCACAAAATGACACAGACCGGTAGTGAAGGAACAATGAGACACTTGCTCCTGTCCCAAAGGAATATGATGTTCTCGCTGATCAATTTAAGGAAGTCTCTGTGCAGTACAGGATATCTGAAAATGAGATAAATCTGCAAAGAAGGTGAAAGTATTAACTTGATTTATGGATCAGCTTTCTGACTTGTCCTCATGGGCACTCAGCTAGAAAGTTACGTTCAATTCTTATCTGTTGGTGAGTATCAGCATAGAGATGTTCACAGAAGACGTCTGGGAGCTGTAGGTGTATTAACGTACTCTGAGCAAAACACAGTCACTAGAAAGTAATTCAATTCTGGTAGCTGACTTGGCCATGAATGTGTAAATGAAAGCTTAGGTTGGATTCCTGCATTGAACTAAGCAGAAACTCAAGCGGCAGGATTTGAGTTACCACCCACAATGGTTTGAAGATTAATTTTAAAACATTAAATTACTGTGAGTTTAGCAGCAAACAGTGCTTCTGCATGCAAATTGCTATGTTCTGAAGGAGGAACAGAGGCCATATGTGTTTTGCGCCTGCTTTTTCCCCGCACGACAGCAAGGGCGAGATGTGTCGGCATCGTATTGCTTGCAAGCATGTGGCATCCACGGCTGCTCTCAGCACCAAGGAGGTGCTGCCTGGCAGCTCCACTTGAGCCTCACTGCTGAGCCTTGTGAGCTGCCTGGGGAGCCTCTCCATAGCCTTAGAAGGTTCCCTGGCTTCAAATGAACTAAGCTACAAATGACAGCCCATCACACAAAGCAGCTGCTCCTTCCCTCTCCACCTTCAAGGCTGGCTCCCGACCCCAAATTCCCATGGAATTCCAACCCTGCGGTGTTTACATGGAGGGAGAACGGGGAGTACGGGCCCCGGAACACAGTCGTGCCCTGCTCTGCCTCTTTGCCACTGTGGGCAGTGAGAGGGGTGGCTCAGAACAGATTGCAAGCAGAAAGGATTTTGCTACAAAAACATTTGCCCGATTACAAAAAGAATCATTATTCTCACCTTCTCAGTGGCTCTGTATCTATTTAGAATGGAAACAGATTCCCCCTCCTCTCACCCTCCACCTGGATCTGTGGCATACAGAGATTCATGTGACAAAACATTCCACAAAACAGCGTTTGTATAGCCTGGATTTGGATCCATGTATTCTCAGCCATATTTTGGATAGAGATTTGGCTGCAAGAGATCTTGAAGTATCTCTTTCTCATGCAGAACTATCAGAATTAGTACTTTATAGCTGGTGTCCTCAACTATTTAGTCCTGCAGAGAAGTGTCTAAAATAATTGCACTTCTACCTTCATTCTCATGCTACATGTCTTTTGATACACAGCTTATCAGAAACGGTAAGGTATAAATCATCAAATAAGGTGTACCTAACCGGAAATTGTTTAATTCTGATACCTAAATGTTATCAGTGCTATGCAGCTTATTTGGTATTAATAGATGGAGCAAAATTTTGTGGTCAGCCCTAACAATCAACAATGAAGTAACTTTGTAATTATATATTTACATTAGGTAGCTATGCTCACAAATTCCCTTTGAAAGGGGGTACCAGTAAGTGATTTAACCATTCTGGGATGGGTAAAAACTACGAGGAAAGCACAGCAGAAATGGAAACAAAATCACTAGCCAGTAAACTCTAACAAAATATTGTTTCTGAGCATTGTTATATCAATGATCAGTTCGCATCATACTTAATAGCAGTCATCATTAAAAAAGGAAATGTGTCAATTACTGTGTATATATACTCACCCATGCTTCTGAGAATATTAAAAAATGAAGGATAATTAATTAGAGACCACACAGTATTTCATCTTTAAAGTTTTATCTTGTGATTTTTCAAAAGAAGACACACTGTCATGCATCTGAGGCTTGAAGAGGGAAAGGAGCTCTGCACATTGACAAGAGTTGCTTCAGTCCTAGCAGCCACAGGAGGGTCTCCTGTTTCCTTCCAACACTTCTCCCACTCCTGTTCTTCCCTGCACCTCTCCCCCAGTAAATCTGGTAGCAAGTACAACCCTCTGAGCAGATGGGTAGTAAATACAGAGCTGGAGATTATGTCTGACGATTAAATTAAAAGTGTCTGACTTGTCATTGTGAGTTACATTACCTAAAGACCTTGTACGAGGCTCCTCTTTTAAATGCCTGCATTTTCTAAGTGTGTACTTTTTTTCCTCACTAACCGTTTAAGAACGTGCAGTATTTAGAGATACTTATGTTTCAGAGTGCCAAACTTGATACCATATAAGGGTCCGTTTCATGGACAGAGCCAAGAGCTCTGCCTCTCAAGGCAGGCCCCTCACAGAAGGCCTGGGGTGAGCACCAGCTCCTCAGTCCCCATCAGCATTCCAGCCCCTGGCTCACACTTTATCTGCTCCAGCAACTGGGTGCATACAAGTGTTAGGCAGTACACCTGCAAAAGCAGTTGGCCCCTGTAAATTTTACAAGTACAAATTCTAACACTTGCCCACCCCGCTGCTGTGGCTACTGCTGCTGCACTGCCAGCAGCGTTTACTCTTGTGAAATGCAGGGAGGTTCAAGTGGAAAATTTGCCATAGTGCATTTATGAGTGAATGCTCAACCTGTTGCCAAAAATTCTGCCCTGATGCCACTATTAGAACTTCACACCTCACACTGTTCTGCACCGATGCTAATAGTGCTCCTGCTGAGCAGGTCTTAAGCAAAGGAGGCTTGTAAGCTTTTTTTTCTCATGAGGTGGAAGGTATCACCATCAACAGCAATTTTGTATTTGTTTTATGTTCACTGAAAACAAGAAGTCTGTTAGCCTTGTCAGAAATCAATCAGATTTATCCCCAAAACCAATGAAACCACTTAACTGCCAAAAACTCTTGGCAGTATTTCATAATCAGGTATATCACCACATTTTAGGATTCTGATCTGTTTTTTTCTGTTTTCTTTATTGTCTTGGTGTTGTTCTAATGCTATTTGCAGATGAAAACATTAGATAAATTTAAAGGCTGCATTGCTTAAAATTTACATGATACGATTTTCCTGGCCTCATAGCCATAAACGGAATGGAGAACAGGAGTAAGCCTTCTATGAAAGTGGAATTCATACCTGCCAGAGAGCTGAAACTGGAAGCAGTTTGTTCCCAGATTTACTTTTTTCTATTGGATACAGTTTGAGCAGATGCCTGTAAAGAGCTATTGCACAGTAGTAGCTACTTAGAAGGACCCTGGGATGCATTGGAGTACTGCTACAAACAGAAGTTTCAAGGGCTAAAGTCACATTTTGAATAGACAAAATGGCTGTAAAAAACATAAACACATTTCTCTAACTATTCATCTTCTGCCAAATGCTGAGCCACTGAAAGCATCTGAGAAAAGTTCAGCACCAGATAGCTTTCTTGGCCATAAGCGTCTTTGTGTTTCCTTCTCTGTCATGTCAATATTATTTAGTCATTCCATCTGCAACAGTAGTAACTAACTCCCATTGCCTTGTCCCAGTCTCTGTAAGTTTCTTTGCCTTCTTCAGCCTTCTTATTCTTAGTTCTCTTTCTCTCTGTTGGGACCTTGGTAACTTCTCATTGAGAAGTCCAGCATAAACTTATCACTGCTTTCTTCTTTTTCAACGTCTTTTCTAACTCTCCTGTTGCTCTGTATGCTCTGGTGTCCTGACTTCTCCCTGCTTTCACAGTTCCTGCCTCAGTTTTCTGGTCTTCACCTCCTAAGCGGGTTCAGGCCACCCTGGATCTTGTCTGTTACCTGCACCAGTGCTTTCAATGATACTTGTGGGTTTAAGAAGTCTCCAGCTAAAGGAATCGCCTGCATATCGAAACACCTTACTGCTTTCAGTAGGTGCTTTGTTATAGCCTTCTCGACTTCTGGACTCCTATGCTAACATCTCCTGGTTCGCTTCTTCAATAATTTGAAATGTTACTTCCCTCCCACTTCCTCTTGGCTTTCCATAGGGCTTATAGAAACTATCAATTAAATTTAGTCTGTTGGTTATTGTTCCTTACCTAATTTTAAAGATGTTTAATTCATATTCCATCTCCATAGCAAAATATCCCCAATGTGGTTATCTCACTTGCAAACCTGATTTGATATTTTACAAATAACATTTTGTTTCAGAACTGATGAACTTACCACATGGGTAACCACTCTAACATGATAATACATGGCACATTTATCGTTCCTCTCTTGGGATAAACTGCAAATGTTCTGCTGCCCATTGTAGGCACTATAGCATTGAATTGCAAACAAAGGGTATTCACCTGAGATTGTGCTGTTTGTAATCTCATCCTGCTCTCTCCTAAAAACTCTGATGATGATACAGGTTTTAAACCATTGTAGGGGGAGAATTTAAAAAAAAAAAAAAGAAAAAGTTTTGCAGACTTTTCTCTTGTTGAACATTTGGATTTCATGTTTGGCCCAATCTTATCACATTGAAATTAGGACACAGCCAGGCAATGTCTCAGCTGGGAGGCAGAAACTGATAGCTTAGAGCTGATAAGAAGCAGTTTCTTAAAGGTACCTCCTACCTGCTCCTGAATCTGTAAGCACTATTTCTCTGTTCCATTTTTAAGTCTAACAGTGCTAAAGAGCCAACTATTTAAACTAATCTGTTTGCTTTTCCACTGGATAAGAAGGGATGGAAGACTGGCATCCAGGCTTGGCCTTCCCATGCTCCATGGGGGTAGATGCGTGCCATCGGGAATGTGCCTCCCTTCCTGTCCAACCCTCAAGTTTTCATTTCCACGGGCACGCAGGAGCAGGCTGGAAAAGGCTGGTGTGCAGATCTGGCTTCGATGCAGAATTGGGAGTTAGGATGTAGCCAGAAACATAGAAATTCTCTCAGATTTCAGAATGCATGGGTAACTGGAGCCATGAAATCATATCAGCTGAGGTACAGGGAATCTTGTCAGCCCCAAGATTTCAGCTGTTATTTTCCATCTCTCCCTCCAATTTTCTTTCACCAGTTAAGAGGGTTCTGGCTAGGCTGCACCATGGAGACAGTTCCCCATTGGTCACGTTGGCCAGCTCCCTTTCTGATCACCAGCTTCTCAAATGAATAGTTATGGCCAGCAGGGCAGGATACACACTGAAGGTCATCCTGGATATACCTGAGTATCCGAGCACCAAGGGAATGACCGGGCCACTTGATGACCATCAATTATTACAACATTTAAAGAAAGTCAGAAGCTTGAAATATCTGCTTCACTGACTGAAACACATGTTAACTGTCTGAAATCCAATATTATGAGAGGGCAGTCAGGGCTTGTGTGACTTTCACAGTTGAACCCTGCCAAAGTCAACCAGACAGCAGTTTAAATACAAAGAAGAGAGAAGATAAATTCAAACATAATCTTCTTCTGGGAAACAATAAGCTTACTTTATTACATTTTGTGCAAGTGATCTTGAAGAACATTTCTATATTGCAGAGAGTAAGATTTTATGTGAGAAAAACAGTCAGAAAAGGAACAAAAGGAAAGGGACTAAGTTTTGCCTGGGGTAAACAGTTACCACTGAAGCTGTGCCAGTTCACACGACGACTTTGCTAAAGGTTTCTCATGTTCAAAAAAAAAACCCCACCAAACAAACCAGCACCAAAATTTGGGCTGAAAAAAGAACCACTCCACAGCAGAGAGTCTAATACATCAATATAAACCCGATCCACAGAGCACTCAGATTTATTCTGTAGGGAGCAACCCTTGCTGGCCGGGGCACTGCTTGCATGACCTAAAGTGCTTTTTCCATCTATTTCGGTGATGCACAGTTATTTTAGCAGCTTCATTTCTTTTCTCCTCTGCTGGGTAATAGTATTAGCGGCGGATCTGCCAGAGGAAACCAGGGCTCTTCAGATAGTTGTAAAAATAGACCGATGCATGCAGAGCACGTGAGCCAGCACCTCCTCACAGCCCGGGCTGGGAGCAAACTGGAAGGAGGAATAGAGGGAAGGCTGTCATCTCCCTGCCTGCTGCATGTGCACTTGTTTACTACAGATGGTAGACTTCTGCCCTGTTTTGTTGCCTTGCTGCTTTGCTCCCATTCATTATTTTCCCTGTTTGTTTATTCTGCAGCATTTATGGATATCCCTCCAGGGATCTGAGGAATCGCATTAAGGACTCGTCTATCTTATCGTGGGAGACAAGCTTTACACTCCAGAGGCTATGCTATCTCTGTCAGGGCCCCAGAGCCAGAGGAGGCACTGCTCTGTGAGAGGCACTACACCATTTCAGGCAGCAGTGAAAGCTCCTCGCTTTAACCCTTTCCTTGCAGATGGCTTCTGAACAAGAGAGGTAAAAGCAGCCCTTCCTCCCATGCTCCAACATACAAGCGCTGGCTGAAGTAGTATGAGAAAACTAAACAGGACTGCTTTAAAGGCAGGTGAACTAGAGTAATTGCCAAAGATGCTGTCTCAAAAAGTAGTGGAGTGCTTCAGCTGTGGATGACAGAAAGTGGGGCTTCAGACCCTACCACCACCCCAAATTTCTTCCCACCTTTGAGAGGAGACAGTCCTTCACCCACTGATTACCAGGACAAAGCCAAAGGTAACAACAAACCTCCCTTGGTCCAGTGCTACTCCCCAGCCCAGAATAAAAGCAAGGTTGGAAATTTTCCTGTTGTAAACCTACTTATCTCCCTTCAGGCACCTGACTTAACACTTAAAAGTATTGTATATGTGGGCTAGCATGCAGACTGTAGCATCTTATACACTGCTTTTGTCAGTACAGGCAATACTAGGTGAGCAGTTTGCACACACAGACACACACAAACATACAGCAATGCAATTACAAGCTAGAGTGTGCAATGCAAACACATGAGCCAACAGCAGAACTGGCAGAAGGCAAATATCTGTTTTAGCTGTTGGCTCTTTCCTGAGGTAGCAATAGCACAGGAGTCATCCAGCTGAAGCAATGTAATGGAAAGAAGTTTATGATTCACTTCAGTGCATTTCTCATGTATCACAGATTCTTCCCTATCTGAAATCAGAGGGGCAAAAGTATCCCAGGAATCTTTCTGCAGGGGCTGTCCTTGCACAACAAAAGCATCTCTGTTTGGACTATGAAATAAGCTCCCTCATTCTACCTGAGAATTTCCTTCAAAATGTCCAGTCTGAAAACTACTGAATTCTATGCAGCAGCTTTCAATAGTTTTAAAGGCATGAAAGAAAAAGATCTGTCAAAAATATCCTAACCTACCATCTATTTTTTTTTTTTTTAAAGGGTCTGAGATATCAGGATAGAGGTGTTTACATGTAAAACAGAGTTCATCTCTCAGCATACAATTTGCAAAAAGCTAACATGGCCTACTTGTTTACAAATGTATTTTCATGACAACACAAAGAACAAGGAAGAGAAAGTCAGTTGCAGAAATCAGTGTCATGTAATGATAGTACAATCAAGACCCTCACAGCTCTAAGGTCAATGCAGGAAAGTCTATGTGCCCTGGAGATGTTTTGCTTTGCTTCTAAATAGTATTTGTAGACAGCATAAAACATGGCATAATAAGGGAAGCTTACTCCAGTTTCAGCTGTGTTGTGTTCCCAAGCTGAGTGAACAGATACCCTTTACTATTACAAGAGATTGGGAAGATTGCTGATTTGCAGTCCTTTCGCACAGCAACCTTAAGCAAACAGAGTTTAATTAGATCAATAATGATCAAAGTTACTTTGGGCAGAGAGGACTTTCAGTTGCTTTAATGGTGATGAATCCACTGCTTCAGAAAGGAAAAACAAAAACAGAAGAGAAAGGGGATTTTTGCCAGCCCTAATCATTTAAAATAGTTTTGTTGTTCTCCTTAGTTCAAAACGCTGGGTACCATCACAATAGCTCTTTGATATCGGACACTGATATTGATCTGGGTGCATCTGTCTCGCTCAGCAGCTGATAATGACAGCACACGTGATTTCCTGTTATTGAAGCCCCACAGACATTTCTGGAGCCAGAGCTTGGCAGCTCCAGGGATCCTTTCCCATCAGCAGCCCAGTGTCCAATGCTCTCATTGCCTTTCAGCCGATGTAAGGAGGATACGCTGCAGCCCCGCTGAGTTGTAAACAACTTGTTTACCTCCTTCTCCATCTAATCTGTCCCTGCTTCTATCGGCTCCTGTGGCATCAACAGAGCATTAAAACACCCGGAGCTCATAGGCTGATGTGCAGAAAACAACACACAGAGCCTTTCCAGGCTCTTGCTTTGTAGGGCATGGGAGGTTATTTATACCTGTTGTTTCCAGTCAGCCAAAGCAGCCCTGCTTTTGAATGTGGTTAGCTTTGAAGAAAACGAGTTTTCTATGTTCATTTTGCTGGTTTGAAAATGCAAGCACTGTGGGCCTGAAGCTGCTCTTCCTGCAGAGCTCCATTTGGGCCAGGCAAAACCAGACACTGTCATTTTCACACGCTGTTTATATTTGAATAGAAAATACCTGAAAGCTGTGTATGATTTACAGATCCTCAAACGCCAGGGTAGCAGCCCTCAAGACTGCAGCAGAAGGGTGGGTTGAGAGGTAAAACCCCTACAGGTTTTAACCAGCATGCAAAAAGGAGAGGAATCTGAAAAGATTTGGAAAGTCTTGAGCCTGTTCCCTCCAGGTTCCTGACCGGGACTTTGGAACAACTGCGCAAGACACTGACCCAGAAACAACTTCCCAGGGGTTTAGTTCATCATCGGGCAGTGAATAGGAGTGACAGGGCTTCCTGTACTAACGAGCTCACTGTGTACCCAATGTGCAGAGTATCTCTCAAGTGCCCTCAGAGAGGGTGATCCTGATCCTGTTGAAATCGAGAGCAAACCTGTAAGCAGATTTGGGGATTTTAAGAAGTGAAGAGTATTCATACAGTGCAGGTTGGAAGCTGGCTGTAGCTCATGTTGCTCTGCACCCATGCATCTGAGACAACACCATACCCATGCAGGGGAACCTTTCACTGTCAGTCTCCCATCTGCAGAGCACAGAGGATCAGTAAGAGGCAACTATTTTTGGACATGCTCTTTACGAGTGATTCTTAATTACTTTTGAATACTCGCTCTGGAAAGTAGTTGCTCTTAGTATAAAAAATGTCTTTTCTTGTGTTTTACAATACTAGCTTGTTCAGTTTGGTGAAAAACTTGAGGTGCAACAAAATAAAACCCGAGCACTTACTTTTAGTGCTCAAGCTTGAAAACAGAAACTTGTTTTTTATAAATGCCAGCTTCTGTTCCCCTCAGGCACAATAGTGTCGAGACTTTTTGATATTTAAATTGATCTGGAGCTGTTGTAAGATGGTGACAGCATATTTAGCAGAATAACCTGAACAGGGTGGTAATCCAGGCAACCTCATTTAGGCATTGCTTCATCTCAGACAGGTGCCCTTGGGAGAGGGTGGATGTTGGAAGGAAGCATGAGGAAGCATCTAATCTGCCCAAACAGAATTGCCTTGGTTCTCTGGTCTGTCAAAACAGAGAGCTGGAAATTGGTAAAGAGAGTGCCAGTGTTCCTCACCTTGGCATGTCCCTAGTAGTATCTGTGCAGCCAACTCAGGGAGCTCAAAAAGGTGATCCAACCTATTGTTAGTCATCCACCTCTTCTGCTGATGAAAAGTTTGTACTGGATTACTTTTAGTTTTACCTCTTCTCTTGAAGTTTGGCCACTGTTTTGACAGATATGTGACTGAAAAGCAAAACCATTGAAGGCCTTTTCCCAGTGGCTAGGGAACTTAGCTGTGAGTGTGATAGGATTAAATCCTTGTTTCCACTTGGTTTTTTGTCCTATACTCAAGTAACAGGTGCAAAAAGTGGTTACCTCCTGATGATTTCAGTTACCTGGAGGGGTTCTCAGGGAAAAATAGGTACATTGCTGACTAAATCTGGCCCATAATAGATATGTCATTGACAAATCAGGACTGACTTGGCCAAAGTGGGTAAATTAAGGTAGATCCTAGTGAAAAAAAGGCATTTGCAGGGCTAGATCAGCCCTTGAAAGGAATAGACTGCTGCCTCGGTATTAGATGACTTTTAGACAGTATTGAAAAGATTTGACTGAAAGTATGAGAAACTGTGCAAACTTCATGAAATTCAATAAGGCTTACACCTGAGTCAAGGCAATACCAAACATGGATGTAAGTTGTGTGGTAAAGTGGATTGAGAGCAGCCCTGTCAGAAGAACTTGGAGATATTGCTAGATGAAAAACTGGGTATTAATCTGCAATTCATACTTGCAGCCCCCAAATCCCCAGAAGCCGACTATATCCAGGGCTGCATTCAAAGCACTGTGTCCAGTAAGTTGAGGGGGAGTGAATCTCTTTCTCTAATCTGCTCTTGTGAGACCTCACCTGCATTACTGCATCCATCTCTGGGGTCCCCAATATAGGGACATGAAGCTGCTGAAATAGGTGCAGAGGAGGGCCATGAAGATGATCTGAGGGCTGGAATACCTCTCCTATGAAGATAGGCTGAGACAGTTTGGGCTCTCCAGCCTGGAGAAGAGGGTCTGGGTAGACCTTCCAGTACCTGTAGCAACTTTCCGGTACCTAAAGAGGCCTGCAGGAAGATGGGGAGACATTTGTTATCAAAAGGTGTAGTGATAGGATGAGGGAAAATTATTTTGTACTGAAAGAGGATATATTTACCTTGGACATGAAGAATAAATGTTTTATGATGGGGATGGTGAGGCACGGGAGCAGGTTTCCCAGAGAGGCTGTGGATGCCTTATCCCTGGAAGTGTTTAAGGCCAGAATGGATGTGACTTTGAGCATTGGAAGGTGTGTCTTGGCAGGAGCGTTGGAACTAGATGGTCTCTAAGGTCCCTTCTAACCTAAACCATTCTATGATTTTATGAAACAGAACTTCCCATTTTTTTTTCTGTACATTAATTCAAATGGCATTGGCACTGAAACTTTGAGGTCTACTTCAAACTCAACTCATTGCCCACTCTATGGCCTGCATTAAAGAGTTACCTTCTGTGTCTTACTTGACCAATGTAAGAGGAAGCTATTATCTTCCTCTGATTGAGGTTTATATAATAAATTGATCTATGGCTGACAAGGTGATGTGTTTAGTTCTTTTAAAAGAACTAGATGTGTTTGGCAAACTGCTTTCACTTTGCCTTTTTCCTGTTTTCGTTATGATAATATCCTCATGAAAATATCACTGAAAGCAATGTGAGGGTATAGGTGGAAAAGAACAGACGGTTATAACATTTTCAGATAGTTTAGAGTCATATGATTCCTAAATATATTCTGCAGCTAGCTTCTAGGTAGTAAATCATTATTTAGTCAGAATATGAATAGTGAAGAAAAAAATTTTAAAATCTTCCTTTGTTGTAAATAACAGCTAACATTCTTTTACTCCACGCTAAGTCTCCTTCTTTGGAAGAAGGGAAACACATCCAGCTCTTAAGTTTTGTTTTTCATTGTGGTTTGTAGTGATATGGTTAGGAGAAGTACATAATAAATTAATGATAGGAAATTGCAGAATAGGTCAAGGTCACTTTGTGCATAAATTGGAGGTCTAGGAGTTGTACATTTTGTGCTATCTGGCTTATACCACTTTATTGATTTTTCACTCGGAGGGAAAAAGAGAGAGAAGGTCTTTAATAGATTTTTATATCCTCAGTCTGTTCTAAATCCGCCTTTGTTCTGATCTTCCTGATGTTCCCACACTTTCGTGGCGATAGTAAAATCCTGCTAAACTGCAGCATTGTTGCAATACAATGATTCCAAAAACCAATGGCAATTTTAATCTCATAAAAAACATTTACTAGAAAAGCCAGAGAGACTTGTAGTCCACATAGCCCAAGAGAGGATGGACAGGGAAATCTCTTTTAACCTTTTTTCTGTCTCTGCAACAGCAGTCTAGTATTACCTGCTTTCTCCAACTTGCTGTATCCTTACAAAGCAAATTACAATGCAGTGTAGAAATTTAATTACCACATCCACAGGTAAAGCTTAGCAATAATGCCATATTGAAACTGATTTAGATACAATTGAAAAATAATTCATAATGAGGTCAAAGTAGAAACAGATCCCTGTGAGTCGTTTACAGTTTCTGAAAGGACAGAAAACAACCCTGTCACTGACCATTACTGGATAAGGAGCAAACTTTTATACCTCTGCAATAGTCTCTGACTCTTGGAGGGGACAGTTAGCAGAAGGGGGCTGATGCGAAATGAATGCCAGCAAGGATGCTTGGTTACACAGGAAGAGATCATCTGATGAAAATCACTAGGCTGGCTCTTCGAGGATCCAACCATTAAAGGCTGAATTGCTCCATATTGAAAGAATAGATTTATCTGAAAAGTTTTTGTCACTAAATGATTAGCAGGGGAGGATCTTAATAGTATTGTCAAGTTAAACTTGTCTTAAAGGATGTTGTCAAACCCTAGTCTATCCATATGGCAGTGGTCAAATAATTTTTTTACTTGTGAACAAAAGACTTTTTTGGCCTACAGGAAAATAGTGACAGCAGTTGAATGGAAAATTTCTTGTTCCTAGATTGGAAACCTTTATTCTATTCTTTTTATCTCTTTTAGAGAAATGGAAGTATATAGATAAATTAAAGGACATAGAGAGCTTGTTCTGCCTTCAGGAAGCTTTCAAGCATTAGCATTTCATTTTTATTTCTATTTTCTATAATATGAGCCTAATTTCTCTCACTGTTCTTAAATACTTTTGTTCAAGCTTGTTGAACAGTATAATTAAATGCTTCCCGAGCTGAAGGGAAGGGCAGCATGTGAGACTACTTTCTAACACTATTAACAGTGTGCCAGAATCACCATAGTGCTGAGAGCCAAAAAACACATGCTCCTATAGTACAGTTCTGGAAATAGTTGAGCACAGGAGATAATAGCAGCTCCTCAGCCACCTCATTGTCATAGCACAGGATGAAGGCTGAAGGAAGGGAATTGAGGTGAGCTGGGCCACACAGTAGTCCAGCAATGTCAGTGCTATCTGCCACTGCTGCCAGTGTTTCTCCCAAGAGAGGTGAATAGGAGTCACCTGGCACAGCATCCCCACTGTTACTTGCAGCATGTGGTACCAAGAAAGTAACGAGTTTGTCTGTCCCAGACTCTCTGATAAGGAAATTCATCCAAGTAAGACACTGGGTTGCAATCCTTTCTGCAGTGTACATTTTTGTATGACATATTGCTTTGGGTGAAAGCCAGGATTTTTCCATCTCTTGTCAGGCATGTAAATTCTTATTGTTTCCAGTGAATTTTTGTTCAATTTCTTTGATGCAATGGCTCTTTGTCTGTGTCTATACTGCTATGTAAAAGGTGCCTAATGTAGCTTTACCTTCTGAGTAGTTTATCTTCACACACTTGCCACCAGCTACCTCAGAGTAGATTTCCCAGTCCCCTGTCAAGTCTCTGACTGGGCCACTGCCTGTGTTTTTCCGAGCATGATTGTAATCTGAACACAGTCTTTGTTAGATGATGAAGTAGTGTAGTCTAAAAATCTGCATCAATAGAAGGGAACCCATTCCCTTCTCACAAACAGACCCTCTCAGGGTGGAGAAGGTTTAACACAAATCGTTACTGAGCCATCTGTGAGAAATAGCTGTCAGAGAAACTAAGCATGGGAAGGTGCCTCAGAGCTGATCAATGGTCAGTAGTGCCTCAGGCCCAGAAATGAGACTTAATAATCACTTAAAGAGCAGTGCTTTTTGGTAGTTGGTTGCCACCTCAGATGGTACTGAAACTGGAGAACAAGAAAAAGGAACCAAATGAGAAAATACAGCTGGAGAGGTCTGGCGATGATAATAAAGTAGCATTTAAATAGCAGATTTTGATGACAGTGGAACCATGCTGGTTTGGGAAAAATCTTTTACTTAAAGATAATGGTTTATATAAAGGAGATGAGGAGACACTAAGAACACTTAACAATACAGGTCACAATTTCTGAATGCTAACATGAAACGGTAAATGTATTCAGTTCATGTGAAATATGTTGTCAAATTTACAATCATTTAAGTGATTCAGAATCATTAAAAATAGTATAAAATAGTATAACTATTTATAAAAGAATTTCATATTCTGATAGGAGGAGGTTTTATTTCTCATTCACTGAGTTTACAGATTTTTCTATAAATCTGATCTGGACAAAAGAATTATAAATTACGGATTAGAGAATAATTATTTTGTTGGCATTTGTTGCTCTGTTCCCATTAAGTAATCAATAAATGCAGGAAGATATTGCATATAAAGCTGACAGAATTCTTAGTATTTTTTCTAACATTGACTATTATTTAAAAAAAAAAATTGAAATAGTTTAGAAGTTCTGGCACATGGATTTTAGATATATTGAAATGTTCTAAGTGCAGGTTAAACCAAGAATTAATGATTAAAATATCAAGAGAGAATGAAGCGTCCTTTGGATAATTTCTGGATTAGTAGGAGGTGAGGCAGTCAACAAGTGGGTGGTGAGGGAACGTTCCTACATATTTAGTTGGTATTATACAGGGGACAAAGCTTGACAGGACCCTTGAAGTTTGGCCTGCAAAGTTTTACAACAGTGGTGTGCCATCATTCAGGTCTAATTTGACTTTGATGAATTCAGATTTCAGAGAGACAACACAAGAACTGTCATACCTGAAAACAGATTTAGTTGACACACTGACAAGTCTGACAGCAGGGACCAATAACAGATGTTTGAGAGCATTCATAGCTGGTTTCAATTTATCTCACAATTGTCTCCTCCCAATCCAGTAACTTCAAAATACCACAAAGAGGACACAGTGTTAAAACTAGCTAGTGGAGGAGAGCCATACAGTACCATCCAGACACATCTGCATCATTTCCAAAAGCTGTATAGATATACTAGCAGAGTACTATGTTTGAGGTAGGCAGACTGTCCCTCAGTTCCACTAGTGATGGTTGAAAGATCTCCATACAGCACTAGATTGCATGATCCAGTCTGTGAATACAGTAGTATAATACAGAATCACACTAACTGATTAATTATGGTGTTACAGGCTATGCCAGCTTCCTCAGATAAAACAGAAACTTTTTCAATCCCCGGAGACAAATACAATCTTAGGCCTAATAACTGAAAATCTTTGGCTAATGGCTTACCATCCTACACAACACTATTCTTTCAGTGTCTTTACATGGGCGGAGACAACTGTTTGTCTGTCCCCTTCTGCAGAGAAGTTTACTCCTACACAAAATGCCTCAAAATCTGTTTTTTCTTGCTCTAAACCTTGTCCTCAGGATTGCTTATGCATTTTGCATTATACAACCTGCTGCTGAAATGTATATATTGTGTCAGACTCTACCAAGTGAACATCTTCCATGCTTCTTCTGGCTTGCTCTGTCATTTTCTCAGGGGCATGATGGACGCATATCTTTTTGCAGAGCAGATTACCGCATTCTTGCTTATTAGTGTTTGCCCTGGGTTGCCTCCTGCCCACTTTTGTTCCATAATGCCCAGTGATAGGAGCCTGAGGAAAACACAAAATCAACCTGGATTTCATTTGTGAGGGAATGAAATTGGGTCTCTCTGGAACAGAGACCACAATGCTACTGACATTTATGCTGCATGATAATCAAGCACCAAGGGCAGCTAAATTATCTAATAACATATACACAGTCTCACTTTAGGACTTTTTTTTTCTTTAATTTGTTATGTCAGGGCCATAAACATTAGTTCTAAAAATGTGATATCCTCAGTGATTACTTATACAGGTGGCATTCCAATAGGAACAGCCATAGACTTTTTCTGATTCAATTTTATTGAGGTTATTTATCCAAAAGCGAGACATTACCTACATGCCTTCTGGTTTCTCTCTTCAGTTGGGAAGGGTCAAACTACTCAAGAGTACTTCAGAGCAACATTGTCTCAATCCCTTTTTTTTAATTATTATTTTTGGCTGATAAGTGGAATGACTGCAAAAACTTGAGTGGAAAAATGTCTTTGATATCAAATTGGTTTTAAGACTGGTGTAGCTGCACTGACTTTTCTGGAATTTGTCCAGGGCTTCATCCTAGTCTGAGCTAAATAACTTTTGCATCATGTGTGTTTTATTTGGAAGAAGAGTCTAATCCTAGTTTTATTTACACTGAAGTCGACTTTGCAGATCCTGCTCCAGAAGTTGTAAAAGGCAATCTAATTACAAAACTTTTTTATGGAGAAATTATTACTTTTTGATTACTTAAAAAAAAAAAGAAATATCTTTAGGCACGAGAGTCTTTTAAGATTAGCAGGAGTCTGGCAAACCATTGCATCTATGTACACATTGCTTAGACATGGCTACACTGTACATCATTGTAATTCTGGTGCCAAACTACCACAAGACAAAGCAGATAGGTTGTGATGTAGGTACTCTTCAATATAGTTAAAGGATTTCACCAAAGCTAGTTTAGGGTAGGGAGATCAAACAGATCTAGTATGTCTTCATGTAAAACACAGCCAAGGTGTAGCTCTGGGCTGAAATATGGCAATATGAATTTGAAATGACCTGTTTTGGTGGATTTACCAGTGGAAAACAGTATTTCCACCTTCTGATTTTCCAGATGAGATCTGGAATGACTAGATCACATCTTGACATTTTGACCTTCTTATGTAATCACTCATAAAATTCCTGTAGAAAAAGTTTTACTTCAACTCTTATACTGGAGTCTTTATTTGAGTCATAAAAGTTAGCTTCTGTAAGACCAGATGTACAAAAAATAGGTCCGTTGAGCACAAAGGACTGTTCTAAGGCTTTAATTCAAAACAGAGCCAGCAGTGAAGGGGTTTTTAGCTTTCACGTGAATGTAAAAAAATAAAAGCACTGGAAATATGAAAGCTTGTTTGTTCTGCAATCTCCATGTACTCTCTCACATTACCAGACTATTTTTGCAATAGATATTGTAACTATAGCAACATTCTTTAATGGATAAATAGCATATTAGCAACTGAGCTGAAATGGCTTTTGCAGAAATAGGCTTGAGTAGAATAGTTTGTCAATTTACCTTCTCCTCATATAAATATATATACATGTGTTGTAGTGAAAGAATTTAGGATTTAAAGTCATTATGTGTCATTTTACCTCCGTAATATATACATTTTATTTGTTTTCAATGTTCACAGCTACATTTCTGTAACATTATTAGAAAGCATATGCTCTGATATGGGGGAGGAAAAGAGGAAAAACTTTTCTTTATTTATTGGATCTTCATTTGCCAAATGTTTTTGTTGTATATTTTTTCCTATTTCGAAGTCACTTATTTACCAGCTTAAATAAGTACGAACCAGTTTTACATGCACATTTTTATTAGCTACTTAAATATTACAGATAGCAAGCCTTAAAATATTTTCTGCTTTCTGCCAATTATGCAAACTAAGTGGCTGTTTTTGTTGCCATTGAAGTTAATGGCAGTTTTGCCACAGACACCAGTGGGAACAGAATCTGGCCTTGAAGAACTTGAAAATGCAATCAAAGTAAATATATGTTCTTCTTTTACAAATAAAACTGTGATTAAGCTGCAGTTGTTTCTGTGCTGATATCAGTCTTCAAAGGAAGTCAGAGCAGCAATGTTTCAAGTGATTGGTGTTACTTGACTCTAAAAACATCTGGGGTGCAGATTCTGCACAGACTGAGTACACAACAGCAAGGGATTTCACTAAACTGCTACAGGATAGGAGTTTCAGATCAACCTGATGCAGAATCTGAAAGAAGGAAGAGAATATGACATTTCAGGAATCACAGGCATCATATTGCCTCTAACTATAGTTAGGGCCAAGACAATTAGCACAGAATAGCCTGCTACAGTACTAAATTATTATTTCCTTGGGGAGGCATCCAAGTTACTAGGGGTTTAGTTTTTGCTATATCACCCATAATTAGCCTTCTGAAGTTGTCTTACTAGGAAAAGGTGCCTCTGGCAATCAGTGGTATGATGATAAATAGAATAATCCCTGATGTCCTGAGCTGGACAGTGGAAAGTGAATAAACAATTTTTGCTGAAACTTTAAAAAAGATATTTTTATTTACTTTTAACTTCGCCATGAGTAAAGATGACATGTCAGATTCTGAGTCTACTGTACACTTTGTCATTTTGCAATGGAGATATAGGAAAACATGCCTGTGGACTTCTGGCTGTTGTAAGATGTAAATATCAAAATCCCTTTTTTCAGCTGAAGGGACATGATTTGGTTACCATAAAAGCCTTCCTTAATATAAATTGTATCCCACAGCTGTCAGTGTGTTTTATGACCATCAAGTCTCCATGGAAGATGGATGGGGCTGCCCTGAAAGTGCCCGTGTTTAATCAGCTTGGCTATGATAAATTGTCTTTCAGACTCTTTTGCAGATGTGCATATAGTATGCTACATATAGCTTGAGTAAATATAGGTCAATTTCTGTCACTGAAGGCTGTGCCACAAAACCTCTAATTACAAAATGCAATGCTAACAGCATCTAATTCCATCCAGGAGGGGAGTAGTGGAAGAGTATATTGATGAGGATCATAGGCCAGGCAAGAACTGAGAAGTGGCATGAGGTTTTGCTGAGTCATTGTATTCCCATAGCAAATTAAAACAGACATTTTCCCTTGTCTCTTACGGAGATTCTGAGTCACAAAGAACCTACTCATCTATTTCATCTATTGTGTATCATATTGCTTGGAGGAGGATGAAAAGAAAAGAGGAAGATGAGAGGTAATTTGGAAGAGAGGAACCATATCAAAATATTTCTTCCACAAGCTTAACATCTAACCCATGTCTTTGTGCTACTCTAATTGACTTAATTTCTTACAAGGTGTTAAGATAGTGCTCTTATGTAGAAATACTTACTGGGACTAGAGGTGGCAGGAGGCTGGCATGGCAATAGCTCAAAAACCTCAGTGTGTACCCTGACTTAAGTTACCCATCCATCAACTTTACAGAGGATCCGACTTCAAGTATCCAGAGTAAATGCAGTAAAGAACGAAAAAAACCCTTGTTCTTTGTATGTGTGTATGTTTGGGAGAAAAGGTATAGCCTAAAATTTAAAGGCAGAGTTGGTATATGTGCTACTCATCAACACACAATATGCCTATTATTGACAAGGTATTATTCATTGACAGTTTAACTAGTACAGAAAAATGAATGGGCATAATACGATTTCTCTAGTTTCTTGGGAGTTTGACTTAGTTCGACGTAGAATTGCACAACATTTTGATTAAAATTAGCACTTCATAAAATATGTATGTATCAAATGAATTAAAAACCAGCTGAGACATCACAGACTATAGGGAGAAAATATGAATGAGCAGAATTGCTTATGTCTTGCTGGTCAATTTTCGTCAGAGTTTCTCTTTAAAAATTTTTATGAATTACTTGGAATCTGACATTAAATTGCAGTCTGTGAAATAAAAATGCAGCTGAAATAATGTTTGATTATATACTAATTTATAACAGGTTACAGTTGCAGGACAATTTGGTTTGCTTATAAGGTAGAGACAAACAATGAGGACTTCAGCACTCCACAAAGACTATAGAACAATAGAGGGGCTATGATCTTCCTTCTCTTTTGCATTTAAGTTCATAAACTTAGAAAGATCTACAGGGAAATATACCCAGTTCCTTGGTAGGAAGAATGAAATGTGTAGGTAGCTGGCAGGTGTAGTGAAGTAATGGAGCCTTTCCTAGGCTCCTGCCCAGCTCCTAGAGCTGTTTCCTAGAGGTGTTTCCCTAGAGATGTTTCCCAGGTAGTCTCCTCCCCAGCCTTTGTCATTTCAAGAGATTCTTCTTTCTCCAGGTGCATAACCTGTCCTTGCTGAATTGCGCAAGGCTTCTGCTGGTCCATCCTTCAAATCTATCTGTGGCTCTGGATGCCCTCTGGATGGCAGCCCTATCATTGAGCAAATTGAAGGGTCCCCTTGACTTTGTGTAATCTCCAAGCTTAAAGAGAATGTCCTTTACCATCTCCTTCAGGTCATTGTTAATAGCATTAAGCTGCACAAGTCCAAGGATAGAACCCTGAACTACCTACTCTATTGCCTCCTCCAGGAAGACTACAACCCATTGGCCAAAACCCTCTGAGCCAGACCTACTCCTGTTTTTTTTCCTGCCAGCAGAGTGATCAGGGTTAAGGGTTAGACACGCTACAGAACCAGCTTGAGTGAGGGGACATCAGCATACACCAGAGATGGAGGAGAAAGGGAGTTCAGGTGGGACAACCTGCCAGCTTAAATTTGTGAACCTGCCCTTATGCAACGGAACACTATGTTACACTAAGACATTTTGCTTCTGAGCATCCGACTGATTTTTCAAAAAGACTTCCCATTTTGCCTCCCCACTGAAGGTGATAGAGACCAAGCCTTAGCTAGGATAAATACAAAAGTAATCTGGAGTAACTCACTCCACATGAGATAAAGAAACCCAATGAAGAAGGTGATGCAGTCTATGTTGTAAAGGGCCTAATTCAGAGAGCTGGATATCCAAGAAAGCCAACAGTGGTTTGAGACATCAATCACAAAAAATTAAAAGACTTCATATATAAATGCCTGTATAAACTAGATATGCATGTATAGATGTATCTGTATAGTAATGCATATATTTAGCATATATATTATTCAGTAGGATTACTTTCTTAGATTGGTTTGTTTTGCCAAGTGTTTTGGTACTTTTCTTTCTGCAAAGCTTTTATTATGATTGTATATGTAGGGTAGTAATAGTTAGTGAATCTTAAAGATCTAAAAAGTGAAAGCTTTTAAAGACTAAGAAACCCATCATAAGGATGATTTTAAACTATTGTTGATCACAGGAAACTTAAGCTGATCTCTTTGCTTACATTAAGGAAAAGTGAAAATACCATGCTCTATAAAATGGGGAATAAAATAATGATGGAGAGAACACAATTGGGATAGCTGCATGACAAGAGAATCATGTGTGAGGGGGTGGGGAAAGAAAAAAGGAAGGATGACTGTTTTCAGATTGGAATACCACTAAAATAATCCAAATTAGAATTAAGGGCCCACTTCTTATGTACATGATTTTTTCCATGATCATTAAAAATCTCTTTCCCTTGGTGAAAAAATGATGTGTTTTTTCAGGAGACATACTGTGAGGGTGGTTACTATCCATTTCTATTCCTCTTCAGCATGCAGATATACACATTGATTATTCCTACTGGTTTTACTAGCAGTGGATGGGTATAAAACCCCATACATCACCCTGCAATGCTATCATGAAAAATATTTTTATTACTGGCACATTGGAGAATACTCAGTGAATTCACTTACATCTGCTCTCTTTGGTGCTGTCTCATTTATTGGGATTTTTAAATCTATTGAAATTAATCCTATGATCAAAGAAGCACAAGTATAATTGTTGTCTTCGTAAACATTATGGAGAAACAGTTGCAAAAGTCCTGAAAAAAAGAGAAAGACACTGAGAGACACAGTCAGGCAGGGAACATACGCTCAGTGAATTTATTCACATGTTTATTTAGCAAATGATTTTGAATATTCTCTAAAGCAAAATAGTAAACAACATTTTTATCTCTTTACTAAATAACTTGTGGGAAAAGACTGATTTGCTGCCTCATCTTTTTTATTCATGATTCATTTTTAAGTCTTGAAATATTGCCTTATGTAGTCCTAAGTTGTCTTTATCTCTCCTTTTCATGTTTCTTTGTCTTTTCCTTCTCTCTTTTTCTTCTTTTTCACTCATTTTTCTCCCTTCCTTCTTTCCTCTCTCTTTTTCTTCAGGACCAGCAAGCAAAGCCAATCTGTATTACATTAATTGTCATGCGGGCACTGCAGTTGTTTCCCTGGTTTTGCTCCCCGTCCCTGCCATAGTTTGGTACTCCCAGCAGCCTGCTGCTACATGAATAGCTTGGCCTATGGAGACCTTTCTGTCTGGGACAGTACCATTCCATCCAGACAGGGAGAGACAGAGTTTTTTTGTTCTTTAGAAAAAAAGGGAAAAAAAACCCTCAAACCCACAAGACAGACCTTGCTGCAGCCCTTTGCTTAGGATTCTTCCTCAGGAATTCTAATTCCAGCTGCACGCTCCAAAGGGACTCATGGAAGCGATTATTTCAGGCATAAATCATCATTCAATAGCTTCGTGTTCACACATGAGTTCTGTAGGGATTTCTTTTTGCTTTTTTTTTTTTACTTTCATATATTGTACTGTACTGTTTGCTTGCAAATCATAATCCAGCATAGTAATTGTGAGGGGAGATCAGAATTAGTAAACACTTGGTTTTAAAATAATTGCTGGTTTGCGAAGTATCTTTAAGAAACTATGAACAGTAGAGTTGTCAGTAACAGAAATTATTTATTTATTGAATGAATACATTTGTATTTTACCTATATGGAAGGGAATTTTACTTAGCCACTGTTCCCTTTTTCTGGGAATGTTCTCATCTGCTGTTTTACAGCTATATTTTGATCATCTCAGTGAAAACAATTTCCTTTTACAAGAAGCTTGTTTCTTAATAATAATTGTCAAAATATGCATCCTAATTTCTGAAAAGCAAGACTCAAAGGTGGGCTAGAACTCATTGATTTACCTGATAAGAGGTTAATGTAGAGCATACCCTAAATTCTCTGCTTTGTTTCAGGGCCGAATCCAGATGTCTCAGCTCAGAGTCTCCAAAATTATGATTTCTTAAGCACCTACACTTTGTTCCAGCTATATAAAATGGACAATGGGTGCTTCATCATGTAAATGTTTCATCTAATCAGAATGTAAAAGCTGCAAGTTTTTGTAACCAAAAATTATTTCCTTGAATTAAAATCTTTCATCTCCATAATTATTATACATCCTTGATGTACTGCATGGTCTTCATTTGCCTATAATCAAATATCCATAAAACTAAAAACAAATTCCTGTGCTAAGCACTTCTGCCAACTGTGTTTCACAGATTAAAACCCAAAGAGCAGATAATTCTTCTGTTGTTATTTATTAAACTGAAAAAGATCACTGCACATTGGAGAGTCTACTCGTGTGTATATGTATTGTAATAGAAGTAATAGGTTTATCTGAATAGCAATGCAATGTACCACATATCTGATAGAAAAATATGACCAATAAACCTAGTTAGCTCACTATAAACTAAGAGCACATTCAGGGACATTTATCATTTCTCATCCTCACGTGGATAATGTTTTAAAGCCTATTAAACTGAGCTAAGATGTTCTTGGGGAAGGCAGCAGACGTATGCTATACTTCCCTTTCCCCCTCTCCTTCCCAACACCATTTCCCACTTTGAGGTCTTGCATTCTTAGGGGAGGGAAGCAGCAGAGCTGCCCCACATTCCATTCTCACCCATCCCTCCTGTTTAGGACCACAGACAAATCTGTATTCAAGTATAGCCTCTTTAGGCAGTGACAGACACCTTCTTCTTATTGACTGACTGATATCTTTTATTAGAGCTAAGACTACACATGCAAGCTGCCAGGTTTCCAAAATATTGACTGTGCTTACCTGATGGACCAGCCAGAACTGGAGTTCAGTGAAGGTAAAGTGTATAAAAAACTTGGAGAGGTTTGGCCTGAAATGACACATCAGAGGTCACAGAGGTGATCTGTGGCAAAACAAGTACGGGCACATAGATATTCAGATTGTGGGTCTCTATAATTACTGGGGCATCTCCTGCTTCCTACAGGGATAGTAAGTTTCTTTTACCCAAAAGTCTGATGACTCTTTGCAGCAAATAGAATTGTCTGCACTTGTTCCTCATTACAGTCTGTCCTTTCTTCACTCTTGTTACTGCAGATTTGCAATTTGTGTACAGGAAACCATGAGCCTTGGGAGTCTGACCTTAGGAGAGAGTCTTCATGCACAAGGTATTCCCTCGGGAATACCCTGGCTTGTCTATGGTCATTCACTTGGCTTATGTTATTGCTTTGTCTGAGCGGCAGAAGAAAATCTTCATGGAACAGAGAAACCTGCAGTCTGCTTTTATTTCTAGAACAATAATATGTGTGTAAAAATAAAATATCGCCTAGGGAAAGTCAGCATTTGGAAAGCAACCAAAGATTTGAGTGTACAGTATCTGACACCTGCTACTGGCAATGCAGGCATTCACTAGTTGATAATATAATATCATATAATATTACATCATTATTTGCTTTTCCATTTGACAGAAAATTATGATGAGTTTTTCACTCAGTAGTTACCCTTTCTAGGAGGGAATTTATGTCTCCAGGTGCCTATTACAGTTCCTTAAAGATTTGTATGCTGACAATAGTTTTGAAATTCCAAAGTGAGATATTACAGTATGGTACTCCCAGAGAGTTGCAGACAATGTTAGTTTAGCTGCTTTTTCAATATATTGAAATGCCAGGAAAAAAAGAAGGAAATCCAAGCATACCCTTCTAACACTCCAATCTCTTCCCCATACTTTATCTAAATTATTAGCTGTGCTTCAAACATGGGTACAGGCCCAAACTTGTCAAGCAGTGATGCTGTTTAGTGGCAAACTCAACCAGGTCTTGAGGCAAGGTTCAAATCATCCCAGCTATGGAATCTCAGGACTTTGTGGCATTTAAGCATGAACCTACTTGGTACATGGACTAACAGGACCTTCCAATGTTTTCCTAGTATTCCTCCATGTTCCTTCTACTTTTGAGAGCTGTCATAATTTCAGAGTCTATTGGACAAGACGGGTCTCTGGCCCTGCCTCTGGGAGCATGCTGAACTCAAACTGGTTTTCTAGCCACAGTCTATCAGTGGAAGTGATATGGTAACTCTCTCTATGTGTCTGTTTCCAATATTATTTTTTGGGACAAAACAGGAGAAAAAAGAACATGATTGCTGCTGGTCTTGATTGCCTCTCCCTACCAACTGCTGACTCCATGCACACTCATGACGGTCTGCGGTAGATTACATCACACACTGGTGCCAGCTGTGAGGTGAAGTCCTCACCTACACTGTGCCACAGATGTATTAATGAGATTACCAGTAAACAGACTGGCTCATTTTTTCCATGTCTGCATTCAGAGAGTGATGTGGTGTGCAGAGATTGAATTTAAGGACAGACAGGCATCCTGCAGTCCAGCAGCTCCCCATGGGAAAAGAGTGGAGAAATACGGCAGACTTTAGAAAACAAAGCATGTGCACTATTACATATCCAAAGGATACCGCAAAAATCTAAAGCTGGTAATAACATCAGAAAAGGTATACTGTTACCCACCTATAACTTCTCTTTCCTGAGCAAATCCAGACTTTTTATCATTCCTGTAACTTCTGAGTTCCATGAAGACAGTCAGTGGTGGGATGCTGACCATTATCCCCATAGGAATAAGGAAAACCATCTCAACCAGTTGAGTTAGGAAGAGCTCTTGGCTGATTTAGTAACAGAATCACAGAATGATTGATGCTGGAAGGGAACTTGGGAGGTCAACTTGTCAACCCCTGCTACTCAAGCAGGACTACCTAGAGTCTGTGCCCAGGACCATGTCCAGACAGATTTTCATTATCTCCAAGCACGGAGACTCCACAACCTCTTTGGCAACCTGTGACAGCGCTTGGTCACCTTTACAGTGAAGGAGTGTTTCCTGCTGTTCAGAGGGAACCTCCTGAGTTGTGTCCATTGCCTCTGGTCCTGTCACTGGCCACTACCAAAAAATACCTGGTTTTGTCCTCTTTGCACCCTCCCTTCAGGTGTTTGTATACATCAATAAGATTCTCTCAAGTCTTCTCTTCTCCAGACTGAATTGTCACAATTCTCTCAGCCCTTCCTCATAGGAGAGGTTCTTCAGTCCCTTTAATCATCTTCCTGGCCTTTCATTTGACTGTCTCCAATATGTTTGTATCTCTTCTGTACTGGGATCCCAGAACTGAGCACAATATTCCATGTGCTGCGCAGAGAGAAAGGATCACTGCCCTCCACCTGCTGTCGATGCTTTGTCTAATACAGCCCATGATATCATTTGCCTTTTTTGCAGTAAGGGCATGATGCTGGCTCAGCCTCAACTCAATGTCCACTGGGACCCCCAGAACCTTTCCTGTAAAGCTGCTTTATAGCTGAGTGGCCCCCAGTCTGTACTGGTGCGTGGAGTTGTTCCTCCTTGGGTGCAGGACTTTACACTTTCCATTGCTGAACTTCATGAGTTACTTGTCTCCAGCTGGTTGAGGTCCTTCAGGATGGCAGCACGACTTTCTCGAATATCAGCCACCTCTCCCAGTTTTATGCAATCAGCAAACTTACTGAGAGTACACTCTGTCCCATCATCCAGATCATTAATGGAGATGTTGAACAGGACTTGACTCAGTATTGACCCCTGGGGTACATTGTTAGTTACCAATCTCCAGATATCACTGTGGTGAGTGCATCCTTGACTCCTGACCTATACATTCTGCAAAAGTTATGCAAATTCCTATGTGGACAGAGTCCACCCAAGGTACTCTACACATACCATAGAGGTGTATAAATGGTTGTGAGGATGTGGTGCAAAACAGGCCTAAAGTTCACTATGCTTCAAACTCCTTTCATTTTCTTATCCTCCTTTCCAAAACAAGCCCAGACACCCTCACTTTATGTTGGAAGTTGACTACAATGAATTCCAGCTGCCTGCTTTCCTTTTGTGCCTCTGGCACTGGAAAACCATTCCCTTCCCTTTCTCTAAAAGGTTTCACCCAACCCTGAAAAACAGTCAGTCTTTTACTTTTTTCCTGCCATTTGCTGCCCTGTCCTCTTCTTACTAGAGAAAACAGCACAAAATTAATTTAAAATGCTTGTTTTTGAGCAAATATCCCCTAGGTCTTTGCAGGTAATTGAAAGGGAATCACATTCTTCAAGGAAATGGACTGGATGCTGGCTTGTCCCCTTTTCTTTTTCCATGACATTCTACTGGCTCAGGTAAAGTGCACGAATGAATGATGGTAACAATAACAGCAATAATAACAAGAATAATAACCTACCTTTTACCTAAAAAAGAGTATTCTTTTTATATTTCTCAGATTATTATCTTTAATCTTTTATCCAGTCAGGTCTACTGTTTCTTTCATTGTTACAGTAGCATTCTGATGATAAATGTGTACATTTGATTTTCAGAAATAGTTAGAAAGGACAGTAAAAATCATTGCCAGCTTTAGGAACCTGTTTTTCTCAGGCTGCTAAACCTATCTAAATCATACTTTTCCCACGAGTGTTGCTAGAAATTCTAAACAAACAAAATTCAGCATGTAGTTCCAGTTGGTTATGGAATAATTGTCCTAGTTTAGTAACTGCAAGTTTCTTTCTGGATCTCGAAAGTTTGATTATCATATGTCTTTTAAAATGAAAACCAAATAACCGTGACCTGTGACGAAGGTGTGAGTTCAAAGCAATTCTGAGTCAACTCTTGAAATCAGCATGTCTTGTTTCAATTTTGCCTTAAATGATGAGTGTAAAACCTCAGTTTATAGCAGCTACAAATGGATATTTTACTACAAGTCTGTTTGTAAACTAGCCCTAAAGCCACAAATTCTCATACATAACTGCAATGCAGACCTGGTAACTGTTTTGCATTCAAAAGTCCTATCTGCTGGAGCAGAGGTATTCATGCATATAAGCTTTGCTGTCAACTGCAGAACCTCATCATAAAGTCTATAAAAAATAACCAGTAACACGAGGTTATTGACTAGTCTTACTGCATTCTGCAAAGTATTCTTGGATGGCCATGGACCAGTTTCAGTGCAAGGCATGCAGATGTTGCTTCCCCACTGTAATGTGCTCATCTGATAGTGCTACTTGACAGTTTGAAGACTCTTAAGTCTTGAATTTTATTTGACTACCATTTGCTGACATATCCCCATCCTCTGGAGTCACACAGTGTCACAACAGTGTTTTCTTTCAGCAAATAAACATGCCTGTTACACACCTGCTTCCAGATGAAGTTACCCACTATTTAACAATGAATTATGGAACAGTATTTAAGAGCTCAAGTGGCATTCCAATCACGCGTTCATAAAGGAGAATCCACCTTTGTATTTATTGCTGCAAAACAGACTCCCAAATCTAGACATTGCAAGCATTAAGTGTCAAAATACTTGCAATAAATAATAACCAGCAAATTGTAGCAAAACACAAAGCAACACCCCTACTACCCTGTAATTCCATAAAGATGTTGCTAATAATATTTATTTCTATAATTTTCTTGCTAGAAATCAGAGTCTAATCATTACAGCTATGAAAATTTTGTTTTATTTTGATAAACATAATACTGGGCTGAAACAATATGGAAAATTATTATATGTGTTTTTATTTTAATACAAGGAGAGAACGTAATGCCACTACTTCAATTTTTCCTGTGGGAAGCAAAATGTAAAACTAAAGAAGCCATGGATATGATGAACTGCTTTAGGATCGGGAAAATTTTCTATTTTTAATTAAAAAAACAATCTCTCTTTTCCCTTACCCCAAGGAAATTTGCACATTATAAAAACTACAGAAATTAAGTTTATATTTATTCTTTATGGCTATGAGGTGGAGGAGAGGACAGTTATTGTTCAGCATTGACATCAGCCTTAAGACTGCAGACTGCAGACCTTTACAATAGAATTAGACTTTCTTGTTGCATAATGAGATTCATTATAATTGACATGCATAATTCCAATCATGTTCTGTGTTGATTCAGCCTTTTGTTGTCAAGACAGCCTGTTATTACATACTGAACTAACCTTACTCACATAGAACAATCAAAAAAAAAATCTTCAAAGATTGCTGGTTTGGGGTTTTCTTTTTCTTAGGTACTCCTTCTCTCCCCACACCCACCTCCCTGTGGCATTTTCTTGACTAAGACGGAAAATCTATGTACCACAGACCAGTCTTTCCTCAATGAGAAAACGATGATCCCACAGGACAGTTTCATAAATATTCACTCTATATTACAGTGTAAGAAACAACATTATAATAAATACAGAAATTAATAAAGGCAGAAATGGATCTCCAGTATTCACATAATTGAGAAGCATGGCAATTAGTAAAGACTATCAAGGCTGTTAATGTTCTTAAAGTGCCAATCAAGGTCACTCAGGGGTACTAATTCACTAATATATGACAAAATCAGAAGGCTTGACCTTTTCAGCTGATAAGCATTTCTCTTTTTTTGAGGATAAATTGTGAAATGCTGGCCACACAATAACACTTTTTTTTTCACCATTTTTTGGAAATTATATTGGTAGTTTTACACTAGTTTTTTCTTGTACAATTTCTCACCAGTAGAACTGAGCACTAGATTTACAAAGGGAACTGTAATGCCTAAACAGACAGTTCACAGAATCACAGAATGGTTGAGGCTGGAAGGGACTTCTTGAGATCATCTTGTCCAATCCCGTGCTCAAGAAGGGCCATGGAGAATCCCTTGCCCAGGACCACATCCAGGAGGCTTTTGAATTTTTCCAAGGATGGATAATCCACAACCTCCCTGAGCAACCTGTGCCAAGTCTAAGTAACTTTCACAGTGAAAAACATTTTCCTGATCTTCAGAAGGAACCTCCTGCATTTCAAGTGAAGCCTCTTGTCCTGTCTCATATTTCCATACCTACCAAGACACAAAAAACTCCTTCATCTTACCTGTAAAATCAATGGAGGGGACATTCATCTAGCCAAAGACATCTGTGATGTAGATATCAACATCTAAGTTGGTCAGCACCTTTCATGGTTAATAGAGAAAAACAGTTATTTCCAGGGATCCATTCATCTAATTTTAAAAAAGACATCTAAGATAAGTCAGATGAATCATGTCCACACATTGTCCATTAGCTCCAGCAACTTTCAGGTAAGTCTAAGCTGACTTCTTGTAGCAGTAGACATCTGTATGAGACCACTGTCTGATGTTCTTTCAAGACTACATATACATTGGCAAGGTCATGGGCACATGTGAACAGCCAGAAATATTAAAATATTACTAAACAAGCAACCTAATTTTCCCTACTGTTTGGCAGGATTCCAAATTAGATGTTCATAGAATCATAGAATGGTTTGGTTGGAAAGAAATTGTAGAGATCATCTAGTCTAACCCCTCTGCAGAAGCAGGTCCACTTAGATCAGGTCACATAGGAACGTGTCCAGGCGGGTCTTGAAGATCTCCAAGGAAGGAGACTCCACAACCCCTCTGGGCAGCCTGTGCCAGGGCTCCCTCACCTGAACAGTGAAATAGGTTTTTCTTATGTTTAAATGGAACTTTTTGTGTTCCCTCATTTGTCCCATGCCTCACATATTCAGACTTCTCTGGTCATAGCAGAGCATGCTTTGGAATTACAACCTGTCTTAAATGTATAAACGTCAACATAATTGTCACTGTACCTGTCACTTAAGAGACACTAATGAACGGAAATCAGGCTAGAAGCTGAAGGGTCATACACCAGTACCTACTTTTCCCACAAAACAGCTGAAACTGTTTCCTTTTGCTGAGCTACCAAAGGAAATTTTCTTGGAGAGAAATGCCAGCATGACGCAAAGTTCAATCAACAGCTCTGACAGCTCTGGAGAGGCATACCAGTGAGATTTCAATGAGACTCACATTGAACATTATTACAAAATGAAAAATAGCTACCAGTAAGGCAGTCTGTCTGATGGCCAGTTAAGCAAATTAATCACCCATCACCTCCTCTTGCCACAGGTGTACTACTAAGAAATAACATCTGAGAGAATGTCTGCGAGGAGGCAGATCAGAAGAGGGACTTTCAGCTAGACACCCAGGGGAGACTCAGACATGGAGAGGAGGAAGAGGACAAAGCGGAGACAGGCATTAGGAGACTGGTATCTGCTAGAAGCAAGCCTTCATAAACGTCTGTGAAAGGCAGAGGATGGTACTTGCTAGTGGCCCACACACCTTAACTGAGGCAGAAAGCCTCCTGTGCAACTCTGGTACTTGCTGAAGTCACTTCTCAATAGTTGTAAAAGAGCAACCCCTTAGCTGTTTGCTAGGGGTTAGGAGCATATAATTAAGCATAAATTAAAACACAAAGTCCCAGCCATGAATGTCATTATCACTCACGTGTTGATTGCTCTGACTGAATAGTCTGAAGGCGCAGTTTATTCAGTGAGTTTGGGGGAAAATTCAAAATTAAGGCTAAAAAAAAATAAAGTCTTAAGACAGGGTCATAGTCAAGACTATGAAGAAAGTCTTCTCTTGAGCTAACCATCAATGTACTCTTTGCCTTCTTGTTTTACTCCTATTTTATTTTAAAGGAGATCACTTGGGAGATGCTGTAGCTTCCTGCAGTGCCTTTGCTCTGGCTCCAGAATCTCAACTCTCATGAGAAAAGCTGCTTGATGAACTCTGAGCAAATGCCAGCTCTCAACATGGGGACCTTGCTGTTGATTGAAAACTTTTACAGGAACTTTCTTCAGAGTAGGGACATTTATACTTCTTTCAGTCACAGATTTCAAAGCCTATTAAATTAAATTGCAGCCTTCCTTCAGTCAAGAAGCCAAATGAAAGGGAACAAGACCAGCAGACAGGATTTATAGGACCTACACCCTTTGAGAACAGCAGTGAGGAGACGGTGTCTACAACAGTACTGACATGTGGCAACTGCATCTCCTACTTGGGCTGGGATTTAGCACAAATTCAGACAGTCAGACTTAGCCATCTAAGAGCCCACTATAGTCACTGAAGATCCAGAGCTTGATTTAGTTGCCCTTTGTAATTCATAAGGTATTTGAACCATCCTCATGGTATGATAAGGACCCACTGCATGGTCTTCTGAAGTGGCAGCTGGAGGCTGAGAAATACATTAGGGCATCTCATGTGGCACTAGATGCCTATATTTAGACAGATGACTACGACTTCAGATTGTCATTGACTGTAGTCTGAGGCAGTGCCTGATGGACAAACTGACAACATATATTGAAAGCTCCTAAAAGAGGGTATCCACAATTAAGGCACATTTAGTATCACATTTAGGGCATCTATCCTCAAGTTATGTTTTCTTGTTTTTTAGTGAGCCTTCCAGAAAAACATTTGTCTTTGAGATCTTCATCTCTGTACCAAATCTGTTAAAATCAGCCAATGGATGCTAAAAACACAATGTGAATGGGGTGTTTCCTTGGTATTACACTAACCCCCAGCAGATAGCACACACCTAGTTTTCAAGCCTGGAAGAAAATAAAGAGCAAGATAAATATTAAAAATAACTGCAAGTTCATGATCAGCACTTCAAAAGAAAAATAAATATTTTAATGAGCTTTACAATACATTAGCAATAAAAGGATATCACCCAATCAACAGTAATTTGTGGAGCTCTGGGACTACAGAAGGTTATCTTAATAAAGGTAAACAAGGAGCTCCTCGTGTGGCAAAGAAAGTAGTCCAAATAAACACTTTTCTTCACAAACAGTATCACTCACTTCTGCATTAGACTAGGTAAAAGTTCTTGTCTGTTCTTTAAGATATATAAAAAAGTTTACCTTTAAACTTTCTTGTATATACACGTATGTGTGAAATGAGGCACATAAGTTTAATTTTTCATCATCACTTACTTTTACAAATGGGAAAACTTATTTTTCAAAAAAATACACAAATTAATCAAAAGACAACACACAGAAGAAACATTAACGGGCTTCAATTCCTGAGATAAATGAATCTTCAATAAATTATACCTCAGAGACATTCATATTTGTAACATGAAGTGCTACATACAGAAAACCCCTGTGCCTCCGAAGGTCTATAGAAAACCTAATGAGTAAAAAGACAGCCTTATTAGAGGAAAACCATCATAACATTCACTGTCATTAGGTAAATTTGGTAAGACTGGAGAAATCCACTTGAGAGGAAGAAATAGAAACAGGCAAGGGGAAAAAAAAGAAATTATGAACACTTTTTGCTGTAGGTAGCTGAGGTATTCTATAGCTGAGGTTATACTATACCTATTTATGAAACTATTACAGAGGCTGGTATTTATATTTTTATCAGATTAACAAATCAAGGGTTTAAGTACCTTTGTTGATCTATTATTTTTCAGTTTTAACTGAGTAAAACAGTTTTAAACCTCAATGTCTAATTTGTCATCTCCAATCCGTCTCTGTGTATGTATTTTTTTTCTTTAATACATATCTTGAAATTCAAAATTTGCTTTCTTATTCTAATTAAATCTTCTCAAATGCTAGAGAAGAGTTTCAAGCAGCTTGAAAACATACTAGCAGATTAATAGTAGAAAAGTGTGAAGAAATTATTTTACTTCTTCTGCTGACTATGATATATATCTATGTGCATATGTGTGAGTAGCATTCTCTATTGACTTTTACTCCTTTGCTTCCAGTGCTATCCCTATCAATCAATGGCATTCTTCAGAGAGAGTCTGTCAGACTCATTAGCTGAATTATACATATAATCATACGTATGCAATACAGGGGTTTTTCTAATCATTCTCATAAGTTTACATTTCCAGCATCTTGATGAAGGTTTATGCTGTGGATTCCCCTGTTCCAGAAGTATAAATATAATGAGACATATTGAAATAAGCAAGAATCCCTTTCACAGTACAATATTGGGTTTTTTTTTTCTTTTGCTATTTGGTTTTAAGTAAATATCTGAGCTTTCCACAGGGACACCTTACATTAGTGAATGAGTCCTGCATCATAGTTTTGTTTGAGGGCTCCTTTACACCAACTTGGAAGTGCATTGAAATCTTACAGTGGGACTAAATACAGATACATTCACTTTAAGACCTTTTTGCACTCCTAGGGAAGACAATTCAGAATCTGGCTTTCAGTGAATGAACACCTCAGTTCTGCAAGGTTATGGATACCCTTAAAAGGTGCTAATAGATACCAAGACCATGTGGTACCTTACAAGTGTTTTTCTTCATTTAAACACATGCCATTTATGAATGGCATATGAAGATGTAGTTTAGAAACCCAACAAATTTTGTCTGACAGACAGGGAGCTTTCTGCGAGAGCTAATATGCATGACTTGGAATCTTCAAACCAAAAATGTCTATCTATGAACACATAAAACCATATATATACAAAAAAGTACTACACATTCCTTTCCTGCTGAACATTCAAACAGGGTTTTAAGGCCTTTGGATTGTCCTTTCCCTAATGACTCTCTAAAATATGAACAGCATTCATTGCTGCTTGATGATAATAGTGACCTTATAATAGTTTCCATGGAAAGAATTCTGAGATCATAAACAGTGACAAAGTGAGTTTGTTAGTTACCAAACATACACATTCCAAAGGTACATGACATTTAATTCTAATCTATTTTTAGAAATCATAGGAAAATAAAGACAAATTAACTTTTTCCAGCAGAAGCACTTACATTGAGTTTCCAAATACAATTACAGAGAACTTCTAATTGACTATTATTAGAAATCAAGTCATTTCTATTACACATTCTCAGCTCTTCTCCAGGATGATGTTTAAAAGGCAGCATTTATGATGAGCTTGGTGACCTGTATGTGAGTCAAATGACCTAAATTCCTTTAAGCCCCTGTGCCCAATATTTTGTGTTAGGTGACACTAGGCTGAGAGTCATTCAGCACCTTACTTAGGCTTTCTGAACTCCATTTCATATTATGGCGCAATGTGTCCTCACATATAGAGGCCAGAAAGCATAGTACTGGGTCTGGGACTCTCATCTTTGACATAAAGGAGTATTTACCTTCTATTGCAGAGTCTCTGTTCCCTATATTGTGACCTTGTAGAGCAGTCTGCTTTTCTCCACAGAGAGTACCTGGAGCAAAAGAACTGCTTCCATTTAAGATGAAACCTTGGAACAAGAAAGAACAATCATTTTTCATGCACCTGTCCTTATAGGCAGTGGGAACATACTGAATACAAGTGTGATTCTCCCCTTCCCCTTCACTGTCAAGTTCTCCAGCTATTTCTCCAAGAAATTCTCACATCTCCCAAGACCCTGTCAATAGCATCTGATAAAGGCTGACAGCAACAACTGAGCTGATCCAGTGCTTTGCTTTAGAACACAAAGCAAATACCTTTTGTATCCAAAGAAACAGTCCTTTCTTTTGTAATGCCCTTTCTTTACACTGACTGACAAACCTTTCTGTCATTGTCATTTGTACACTTAGAAGTTTTGCCAGTTTAGCTCAACTGTTCAGAAACATGGAGTGAAAAAAAACCAGTCCTTTACTGATATGGCTATAGGGTGAAATAGTCTTGCATGACATGGCTATAGGGTGAAATAGTCTTGCATAGAAGCAATTATACCAGCATAAATTCCTTTAGGAAAGACAGATTCTTTCATTTGGAGGAGGCAGTTAAATCTACCTCTGAAGAAGAATCCTGTTACCTTTATGAACAGCTTCCCCTGGGAGTATGAGAGGAAGGTAACGGGAGATGCCATGCAAACATTAGGAAGTACTGACAAGGTCACCATGGCTTCCTTGCTGGATGGAAGGTAATAATTTTCAGCCTGATAGGCTATTGTGAAGCTAAATAAAGATAAAGGGAATGTGTTAGATAATGAGCCACTCCATAAACCACAGTGAAAAGGGCCATAGAAGTATCCAGAGAGCAGAAACTATCCTGGAGAGGAATGTCTAGTGGGCAAAAGCTGAAAGTAGCTTTTATGGAGATAAAACTGCCTGTGGTATGTATGTATTTTAGTAACTGTATATAATCTGCATCCTCTACACAATGCAGAAAATCACTAACAATCCAGAAAAACCAGTAGTAGTTCTGAAATCCAAAGAATAAGTTTAAGAGAGAAGGTAGACTCTAGAATTGTGCACAGCTGGGGAAGCTAGCAAAATTTATGATATAGTGACCAAGAATCGAGAGCTACTAAGTCAGAACTGTGGTATAGGAAAAGAAAGACATGGGGTTTGAACCTTCTTGAGTGAACATTGGAGACCTTCTCTGCCAGTTTTCCTTTGCTTGCACCTGTATGTGGAATATGGGAACTCCTCCCATATGCTCTCAGTGTTGTTCAGGAGTATCCTGTACATTTCCCATAACACACTGAGAAAATCTCACCTGTGCTACTGACTCCAGGCACTGCTGCTTTCAAACTCATGTCCTCCTTCAGACAATGTTTAGCGGTAGAGAATTCAAAAGAAAGCTCTAATATTCCATTAATGGAAAGACAAGGATAAAGCACTTTGTCCTAGTTTCTGACAGATAAGAGACTGGTTTCTGTAGATTAGTGTTTTAGTGCTGTCATATTTGTATAAGGGACAATGAAGACAAATTTCTTTGTGTTCCAAAGGGTATTCAGCTCACACAATTATAGTTATTGTTGTGTAACCTTAAATGCTTTACAGTAGGATGACAAACTATGATTGGATGATGTTTTGTTGCTAATATTAATAAAGGCATTGTGTTTCATTTTCAAAACAGGCACTAGAAATCATCTTTTTGAACTAACAGCTGGATTTTCCAAGAGTGGGATTATTTGTCATCTATGGATATCTCTTTTATTACGATAATGTTCTTGATAAATTCAAATGAGCTTAAAACACAGCGAAAAGCTGGTAAAAGGAAGGAAAGGTGTTTTTTTTAAGCAGCAGAAACCCTACAACATTTGGCTGTTAGCTTGTTTTATAAATAGTGCAGTAAACCGTGATGCTCACTTTTCTCTGAAACATCTATAATTAAAGGGTGATGGGCCAGATCGTGAATGCCTTATTCAAAGTGAGACTGCTCGTGGTACAAAGTGCTCTCCAGAGTGAGTAAGTGCATCATAATTTGGGCTGGTGTTGTCAGAGTTTAGTAATAGACTGCTATACAAATAGGTCCTTGGAAAGTACCAAAGTGTTCAAGCCATTGTAATTGCATTAATATAGCTGACAGTAATCAGTAGGGAGTATTCTGACGTCTTCTGGTAAATTCTGATTGTATCTACATAAAGGTAACTCTTGCAAGTCTGTGTTGGCATTGAGAAATATGTATGGCTTGCATCAATGTTGCTGCTCAGAGGCAGTTGTGCAGACATAGAAAGTCCTTTGTATTGCTCACAAACCTGAGAATCCAAAGTCTTAATTTAATGACATCCTTCTGATGAAGATGAGAGATGGTAACTATTTAGAGCCCCTGGTTGCTGTTGGACTTCATTGTTGCATGCATGTTTACCAGGGATCACATTTTCAAGGTACTTATACTCCTAAGGATGTAGAGATATGCCTTACAAGATTTTTCAACAGACACTTTATTTCTAGTCCATGGGATTTGGTCGATACAGAAACTGAGAATTAACCCTTTCCACGCAGATCTTGAGAATCTGACTTTACAAAACACTTTATCTCAAATTAGTTTATCTCTCATAAATTCATTTCCTCATTAAAAAAAATATTGACACTTTCTTTGCACATCACAAATATTTGCAACATTTCAAGTTTATTGCAACAAATAATAGAACTTTAGCTTTCAAGAGCTAATGGTTGGTACTCTTTTTAAAAATCCTAGTAAAAATATGATCCATTGGATTCATTCATGCTAGTTATCTGTCCTGAATCACATGCTCTGAAACCTCCTTTGGCCTCACATTTCTCTGATCCATTGGTCTCTCTGGCACATATTCTGGTAGTATTTATATTTTTGTTACCCATTCACATAAATGGGATGCCACAGTGCAGACTGGAATGGCTAATTTACAAGCAGGTTAAGGCCACGCACTCCCATATCTGTAGGATTAAGGATCATGTGGCAGCAGTTACAGTCACTAGACATGCAAAAATCCCCAAATCCACCTTTAGGTAACTCGTTACTTAAGTAGTACAAGAAATATATTGATTTACATGATGCAATAAAATACTTGTGTGCATTTGCTTATCCCAGTTTCACCAGTATTCTTAAAAATAATTTATACAAATTCTGTGCTCAGTCAGGAATTTATAATCCCTCTTTCCTTCTGTGGCTCTTTTCCTTAATTATGGTGCTTATCTGCCTCCACTTTGCAATCTGTTCCCTTCCTTCTTAGCTAACATAGAAAGTTTCCCTTTGCTATAAACATATTCCTTCCATTTTTATGAATTGTTCCTTCACTTCTCCACTCATGATCTCTCTTTTTCCCAGGCTGTCAAGTGCCATCTTTTTGGGTGTCACAGTGCCAACATCTTGAATATCTTTCTGACAGAACTGTCCATGTCCCAGAGTCCATAGACCCAAGGCTAACTGAAATAGACAGCTCCCTTCTCTACTGGTTAGAGTTACCTCATCCAGAGAGAATAGCCCCATCTTCAGTATATGGCTTATTTCTTGGTCTTCTTTTGCTCTCTGGCCTGCAAAAAAAAATGTTGTCTTTTGCTATTAAAGGGGAGAGGGTTCTGTTCAAATTCACCAAAATAATGTGAGACCACAGGAACAATGTTTTTATAGGATGAAATCAACAGTATGTGCTCCAGCTCTGGGAGCACATAAGAGGACACAAAGCCCAAGAGCATTTCAAGCTGATGTACTGCGCTCATTTCCAAGAATGGTCTTGGAAGTCAATGCAGCTGAACACCGTATCCAAGCACTGTTGTAAGCAGCTGGATGAAGCCATAGGGAGCAGAACAAAACTAGGGAAAAAGCCAACAAATAAACTGTGTAGAAGTGATCAATGATCAAATACTAGTATTCACCTTCAGATATTTTGTTTAGCAACATAAATGTACTCAAACAACCTAAATTTTCACATCCTGTTTCCATAGTTGTGTAACTTCTTTAACTTTGAATAAGACACTCTTCATTTAAATTCACTTAAAAGTAAATAAGACATAGAGGTTTCAGTCATCAGAGTTACCTTACTATTTATGTCTTATTTTAACAGTAATAGTTGTTAAAAGACCATCCACCCTGTAGCCAGAATTAAAAAAAAAAAAAACAAAAACAACCATTCTACTTAAAGTATTAAGTGCATAAACTCAATTGCTCTTAATACAGTTTTGGAACCTCAAGTGTAACCACTGTTTCACTTCTGTCAGTAGAAGTAAGTATATTTGTTTTTTTCTTTTAAGAAATGTTTTCTGAGATCCTGCCTTTGAGTTCTTAATTCTATCTAATGAAGCATCTCCATAGCTTACATGTAGTGCGCTTAAAAATTACCAAATTGCACCATGGTAATTGTTCCAGACCTGTACTAACAATTATTCCAAGAAACTATATGGAAGAATGTTAGTTGGCTTACACAAAAACAACGTCAAGGACTGTTCAGGAAATTTAACAGTATAGAGGGTTGCATTTCAGCACTCTGCAAAATCTGTTGATATTGTTTAATTGATATGGTTGTGGTGAAACTGGATGAGTGAGATGCAGTTGTATTACAATTGCACATTAAAAAAACAAACAACAACAAAAAAAAACAAACCACAAAGTGTTTAAAAAATACTTTTAAAATTCATAAAGCTTCTATTCTATATACACTGTGGATGAACAATGCTGTCTGTAGACTCTGAAAACCTGATTGTATAGAGTGTCTCCTGGCTTCCAATACATCATGTAGGTGATAAATGCAAAAAAGCTACTAGCTACCTAAGTAGCTTATTTTCCATAACGAAAAAAGAAACATCCATGTTGCTTGTTTTCAGGTTAGCATCATTATTTCCATTCTAATCTCACATTATGAACCATTTATACCACTCCAGAAGTCATATATTTTAAAAGGTGTATCTTCCAGGCCTGTTGTCTCCTTGAAGATCATTTCACTTTGATTTATCCTTCAAGAAAGAAAAAGAGTTTGTGTATTGTGAATGTAAGAAAGCAGTGTAGGCTATTTTAATCAAACAAATAAAATCATGCAGATCTACACAATAAAAGTTTGTGGAGCGTTGTGAGTCTGAGTTTTTCATACAGAAGATTTGTGATGAATAGATCTTTTGAAAGTTTTAAAAATTGATGGACTGGAAAATATTCTGAAAAATAACATACCTGGCATGCACAGTAGCCTCTCCATTTTATCACATTCATTTACAGTTGTACCAGAAGTCTTTTCTGGGGCATTTCCTGACTTTTAACTGCACCGAAGTGTAGTCCTATAATCCACATAATACAGTCTTTTTTGAGATTCCAGAAAGGATATAATGTGTTGCATAAGTGATCAAGATGGTCAATGTGTTAATTACATGCTCTCCTATGAATACAGATATATAATCAGAATATAAGATATATTCATGATATACAACTATATCAGATGATCTTTCAAGGTCCTTTCCAACCCTTAAGATTCTGTGATTCTGTGATTTGGTAAATGGGAATCGTTCAACACACGATCCGATCCCCTACAAAGTAGAACAGTGGTATTTGTGCCAGTTTTTGTAATAAAATAGTTCTGAGTAATGTGTGGAATGAAAAAAAAAACCCAAACAAAACCAATTAAACATTCCTCTAGGGGTTTATAGTTTTCTCTTTCTTTCATTCTTTTGTTATTCCATTCTTTTATTCTTTCCAGTTTTCACTTAAAAGCTGTAAAGACACAACCAATAACAGATCTGATGAATCATCAGTGTAGAAAGTCCTTATTTGATTTTCTTCCAGGCACAATTTTTAAGCTAGTCATATAAGCCTGTGCAAATATAAAATAAAACTGAACTATTTTAATGTGGATTACATGCTAATTACCATCTCCACTAACAAAAGCTCTTTTTTTTTGTTTGTTTTGAAAGATGGGTTGATATTGGATTGCTTCTTAAAAAAATCCTACAGCCAGTGAGGCAAATTTATTCCAAAATAAAAATAGCTTGGAGAAAAATCTTGCCCTGTCTTCAGGTTTGCTAAAATTGTGATAATGTCTGTTCATGATTTGACTAGCTGGGAAACATAGGTTATGAATTAGTAGGAGGACATGTGTACGCACTTTTCAATGATAATGAGAACAGCAGAGAAACTCTTTCACTCTGAATCTGTGAATGAATGTAGAAATTCAAAGCCCCAGCAGTAGATCTCTCAGTTATTCTGGTCATCAAGATTTTAAAAAGTTTTAGCAAGTGGGATTCTGTCCTTCTTAGATTACTTCTATTCTTTGTATCTTTGCATTAGAAACAATTCAGAGCTGCAGGAGAGAAAAGAAAAACTGCTTACTGAATAAAATGTATAAAATGGCAGGTATAAAATCCTCTGAAATAAAATCTCTCTGTTCTTACAGATGGAGTTTCTGTTGAGATGAAGACTGAATTAGCACAAAAATGAACTCCTCTTTTACGTGGTCTTCAAATCAGAAGTAAACTGTAAAAGTGAGGAAGTCAGAACCATTGCTGCAAATAACTTTCACATCAGGGTTTATGTTGGGTTGTTTGGCTTGGGTTGTTTTTTTCTAGTGATAAATTTGCCAGCCTGTTCATTATGCGGCAGGAATTAAAACCAACCAACCAACCAAAAAACAACAAAATCTTTACACTAAACTGCCTTTTTTCTTTTTTTAACATCTAAGTCATAATCCTTTTTCTTTTGTGTTTTTTTTTTCCACGACTTAATTTCATGGGCCACTTTTGTACCTCAGCGTGATTATATATGAATGAAATCCTTGTCACATAGAAAGGACAAGGTCAATCCAGATGAAAAATAGACACAACAATAATCTTTTTAGAAAGGAATAATGCCATTCATATTCATAATGGTAATTTTTAATCAAATAGCACAAAAATGTCCAGGAACACAAAAGCTAGCTAGCTAGTGAAGAACTCCTTACTCAGTTATTCTTGGTAATAATAATGACAGCATTCATCATTTGATTTTAAATGTCAGAATAAAACAAGTTCACACAATCATCTTCAGGGAGAGAAAAAAAAGTAAATGAATTGGGACTGAGTTTTGTTTGAGGCCCTTAAAAAACTGGAGAGAGAAAAAGGGAAGGGGACAAAGACCTTTGGAAAGAGACAAGTCAGAGAATAGGAATGTGTTGCCATGAAAAGCATTCTTAGGGACATTCCGAGTGAAAATCTGACATCCTCTGAAAAATACTATGTGTTTTGCAGTGATGAAAGCCTGTTAAGTCAATGTAGTATCATTGAGTTTTCAGGTAGTTGCATGGCAAAACCTGAAAGCCGATCTTAAATGTTATGTAGCAGACTGTATTTTTTAACACTCATTTTCACTGGGGCTAGTGTTCTTTCCCATAGTATTTATAGTGACCAGAAGAGAGTTTCAGTGCAAGCTGAGCTTTTACTATTGTTTTGGTTTTAGTTGCCAGGAAAAAACTGACCTCTTGCAGGCTTCAGCAAGTCTGGCTTGTGTTTAGATGGATGATCAACTACATTTCAAATTAAGTGAAAATAGCTTTATGCAGAAATAGGTCAAGGGCCAGCATTCTAGACATGCAGGGAAGGAAGCTCTAAACAGTCCCTCCTTCATCCTATTACGTGGTCAGCATGAAAGGGGATAACAAGAACAGTCCTTGCCTTCAAGAGAGGAAAGATTGTTTCCCCTGTGGAGTGCCTCACCAGAAAAATGATGTAGAGAAGGAGTTCAACAGGAAAAGCAATTGCTCTTTTTCTTCTGCCTTTTGGCAGGCACTGTGCCTGATTTGCTATGGAGGGGAGAGTATGCCACATCCCTCAGTAGACTGTAGGAAAGAAATGCTTTGCACATAAGGGAAATCTGAAGGGGCGTTTTGCTTCCCTCATGACCAACATCTTCTGATGATCCCCTAAGGACAGTGTCCATTCATCACTTCCTAACCAGATGTCATTGTCCTGAAAGGCAGTCGAGTTTGGTGTGAACTGCTAAATACGTAAACAGTACATAAAACAATACAGAAACCCAAAGTAATTTTTGGCAGAAGACTTGATTTGCCTTCCTTTAGGCAAGTTGTCCATTAATTTACTGTAAGAGACCAAGTCTCTGTGCAAGAAACAAATCAAGTATGACATAATCCTTCACAGAGAACCTCAAAAAGAAAAATAAACATACCCTGTCAACATGTTAGCTGAGACTGAAATATAAACAAATGTTAGGAGATAAAGGAATGAAGCATATTCTCCTGGAAAATATGAAAGAGAATATTAAACCAACACACTAACAGATTGCTGTTTGTGTTCTGGAGTGTCTAATCAGAGTACAGACTGAGAGTATAACCATACAGTCCCATCCACAGCTGAAACATCCTTGGCCTAATTTATTAGCTCATGATCACATTTTTGTGGACAACAAGGTAAATCTGAATGTAAGACAGTGCAGTGAATATGTGAGCAGTGTTGAGAACATATGAAAATTATTTCCATAACTGCATGTCAACTACTCCCACAAACTGTTTCATAAGAAATCAAAATGAATTTTTCAGGTGGGCAAATTTTCTTGCAATTGTCTCATTTCTCCTAAGACATTTGAAGGCAAAATGGTGCTACAGGGTTAATATCTAAGAAAATCTCTTGGTTCAGATTCAAGCGAAGAAGAAAATGGAAAAAAATAAAAGAACACACCAAAACCCACTGTTTATTTTATTGCAGCTTTAAACTTATCAAATAGTCACACCTAATTATTTTGTATTTGGAAAAAAAAAAAGAAAAACTAAATGCTCACCAAGACCAGATGCTTTGTTGCCAAGCTTTATTCTCCAGTCAAACTTTATGGCAAATTTATAAGCCGTATAATATGTTAGATTTTAGCAAGTCTGCTGACACAGCCTTTTGCTATGATGCTCACAGCGGCAATAAATAAGCCTTGCACTTTTGATTTATGGTAGCATAAGAGCTTGATCTACATTCCATCCAACTCAATGGGATTCTCTCCATTGACTTCAATGGAAACTGAATCAGGCATATAAATGGGGTGGGAGACAGTCTTGGTGAGCTTAATTCAGAGCTGAAATCATCAAGGATCCAAATAGATGGGAAACTTTTTTAATTTCCTTTTCTCACCCTACAACAGGTCATCTGTAAACTGAGCAAGAAAATTTGATGTACATTTGAAGCTTGTGTTTATGTGTATGGTGCCTGAATCAGCCTTGTTCAGAAGCGCTTATGGTATTTTGTAAGTAGCAAGCCATTTCATTGTAAAAACTGGCATCAAAGGATTTCTACTATTCTCTAAAGTATACAGGGAAGAGTAAAATTGTGATGATTTGAGTCATGAATGAATCACAACTCCCAACATGGTCCTTCAGCAGTTAAACTTCTCTGTGAAATGCAGGCTGAAGCCAAGAAGGATGTTGAGATAATTGGTGCTGCTCTCATCATAGGTTGCAGAAGAAAAAGTAGAAAAGGAGTCATCAAACAGCAGACTTCTCTTGTCTTGTTAGATGCTGAAACTCAACTGCCTGATATGAAGGACACATATAGAAATAGTGAAGAGGCCAAGAGGTACAAGGAGGTTGACTGGTTACTTCCATGCAACCAAATTCCAGTTGGAAATTTGTAAATCTAAGGTTCCCTGTCACTGAAATTTCAAAACTGAGTTGACTGCTACGTAATCACAAGGTAAGTTATTTTCATCTTTTTCTAACTTTTACATTCCAAGATAGACCTGACCAAAGTTACAAACAATGCTCTAGGGTGAAACTATCATACCTCTGTTAAGTTGACCAGGAATTTCAAAGCTCTATAAAAAAGTCTATGAATTATCTGCAATCTTCACAAGAAATGTTACCATGGAATACTTTTGTTACCTTTTACAGTTAGATTCTTACAGCTAGGTTTAATCTCATACTCTTTCTGTGTCACCGAATGCCAGTTTCATTGCTATTATTCACCTATACTTTTGTCAGAGTGCCCTGACATTCTGTTGCTGCATTTGATTTTAAAATTATATTGGCTATTCAGGCTTTGTGGTGAAAAAGTCACTTGGACTAAAATTTCTATCAGAAAGCTGCAGTCATTAAAAAGGTCATAAAATTACTATGACAGCATGGATTTCTTTATTTTCTAACAAACAGGTTTCCCATAAAATTCTCACCAACTGAAGGTGAGGTTGTGCAAATGGAAGGTAATAGAATGCACGTGATATGTGAGAAATTAAGATGTACACAATGAAAGCCATTCCTGTATTTCATACTTAACTTCATAGAGTCACAGAATGGTTTGGGTTGGAATGAACCTTCAAAGATCATCTAATTCAACCATCCTGCCATCAGTATGGTCATCTTTCACGAAATCAGGTTGCTCAAAGCCCTGACCATTTCAGCACAACCAAATACTATGCAAAATTTGATCAGCATGGATCTATTGTTAGACTGAAATAAATAAATAAATAATAGATAGATAAATAGATAAATAGATAAATAAATCAATAAATAAATATCTAATTTCAAACTCTAAAAGTCTATAACCAGGTCACAGAATTGCAGAATCAGAGAATGGTAGGGGTTGGAAGGGACCTTTAGAGACCATCTAGTCCAATGACCCCTTGCTAAAACAGATTAACTTAGGTCAGCTGTCTGGTTTCATTTGCAAAAGAAGGTTTTGTAAAATTACAACTGTGTGGATATCTGCCACAGAAGACTCCGTATGAGATCTGAAAACAAACAAACAAAAGTCATGCTAGGAAAATAGCTGTTTAAAGATGTTACACAAATGGATCTCTTTTTTTTTTCAATGAAAACGTGCACTTCAGTGTGTTAATTGCATTTTGTGTGTGTGCATTTGGAGGCTATGATTTTAACAGCTTTCTACTAATTTATCTTTTTTATGATCAGATGAAAGGTATGTTTTTCTGTTCTGCAAAATGAGTACCCAGTTGCTGGCTAAAAGCTACGTGTCTATTAAATTTAACTAATAACAGCGTGTGCTTTGCTAGATAGAGTATCCTGGGAATAACTCCAGGAACTCAGAGCTTCACTCTCACCTTTTTTTTTTTTCCTTTTGAAGCAACTTTATTTACTTGAAAGATTCTCATAGGAATGCAAATGACTGTTCCATCACTTTTCCTCCACCATTACTTTTCTTCAATCTGATGAGTGCCTAATAAAATATTAACTTAGTTTGTGCCTAGGGTAAAATATACAATAGGGACATGACAGTGATCTGTGTAATCAACCTAAGGTTACTGTTCTTATGCCAGGAAAAGTGCAGACAAAGCAGTTCTTTAGGCTTTTCTTCAGATGACTAGTGAAGAATCATTTTTCCCTTTAATTTAGTCATGAATGTTGTCCACTACTGTTGGTATTGGACTGTTTTCAAATACAAAGAAGAGTAAAAAAGTAAACGCCATCTTAATCCACTATAAACTAAATGTTCATGTTTATTATTTAATCAGATTACAATTAGATATCCATATTTTCAATACAAATATTAAGAAGTTATTCCTTTGTATGCTTGATTGATTTCCTGTTGTGTTCAACATCCAAATCTCCTACTGGAGAGAACAGAAGCTGAGAATTTTCTGCATATCTGGAAATATCAAGCCCCTTTTGCTTGAGAGTCTCAAGATTTAACTGCCTGCTTGTAAAAATGCAGACCCTACGCCTAGCAAGTAGAAGAAAATCTCCAGTTGCAAAGCAACTCATTGTATTTTGCATTTTTACGCAGCAATACAGAATCACAGAATCATAGAACCACAGGATAACAGAATGTTAGGGTTTGGAAGGGAGCTCCCTACTAAATTAGGTTCACTTCGATCAGGTTGCACAGAAACGTGTTCAGGTGGTTTTGAAAACCTCCGGAGAAGAAGATTTCATACCCTCACTGGCCAGCCTGTGCCAGGGCTCCCTCATCCTCACAGTGAAACAGTTTTTCCTTAGGTTGAAGTGGAATTTTCTGTGTTCTAGCTTTTGTCCATTACTCCTTGTCCTGTCACCTTTGATTACCTTTTCTCAGCAAACAGCAAAATCGAGATGCTCTCCGGCATTTGGTAGATACCACAGGTTGCAAAAATAACACTGGAATCTGGGCAGTTTCAGTTGAAGTCAGAATAATAGGAAATATCTTTTTAGAGAAGAATATCTTCAACTCTAGACCTCAAAAATTGGTTAGAAGGCTGTTCTGAATTACAGAACAGATGACCTTATTTCCATTACTTCATCAAGTTCTTCAGATTGGTATTCACTCAGAACTAATGCTGAGTTTGCTGCTATTGATTTGTTCCTATTCATACACAAAATTCCCTCAACTTTCAGGAGACTTTTATTCCAATTTTCATTGTGTGTTCAGTATGTGAATCAAAATTGGGGTATGACGTTCCCTCAGTCTCATCAGTCGCTGTTCCTTTACCCTTACAATCCTCTCATGCTTCACATCCTTAGGGAGATAGTGAGTTCCATTGGCAAAAGACCACAGGGATGGTAAGTGTATACCCAGAAGTCTAGCAAAATATCACATCCATTGCCCCAGAGCACCTCTGGGGCAACTTTACAAGTACTCTTTCCCCTGAGGTGAGGTCAAGTAGATGTCACTCTTTAGCTGCCTTTGTAGCACATGCTGCTGCCCAGGGGTCTGAATCTCATTCTTTTCTTGTCCTGATTCTACCAGAACTCTCAAGAATCAACTCGGTCTGTCTTCCCTCAGGCCTTCACTCCATTCTCTGATGGCACATTCCATCAACTAGAGCTTTATGTGGACTATTGGAGAAAAGTGGGCAATTTCATTTACCCATACAGGACAACATGGCATGTAACCATGAACCTTTCTATTTATGACTGAGAAGAAAATACAGAAAGATGCAAAACAGCCTTGGATTATGGCCATATGTTCATCCATACATTTTTTGGCCCAGTCTCAAATTCATCTCCTGCAGAGATGAAAACCGGTAGCTGCAGAGCAGTACCCAGGAACTCACTCCAAAAGTTCAATCCAGGAAGTGTAGAAAGCTATGTGAAGTAATAACTGTAGAGGACATTTGGAGTAGCAATATATAATAATCTATTTGAATAGCTGCGAACTGTAATTTGGCCATGGTTAACAGGTCCTACTGCTGTAAAAGTATTAATAGACCATGAAGCCAAGCCCTTGGCTTTACATCAACTAGCAAATATTTTTAATAGCACTTTTTATCACATTCGTATTCTATTCATATAAACCCACCACTATTCTGAATCTTTAGTAAGGCAACCAGCAGACAAGATTCCTTTAGTTGCAAAGAAACTTGTTAATATAAGCAAATACTCAATTTTTAATGAAGACAGACATGTTAATTTCCAATGACATGACTGTGGTCATGGAACAAATTAATCAAATGACTGTATTCAAATGACTGCATTCATTTTGGCTCCAAAAGAAGACATCAGCTTTTGTTTAAATGGAAGAGAGTTGTGCCAATCAGTCCCTCCAGGCCAGTAGTGAACTCTTTACCATAATCATTGCTCAATTGTCCACCTTAGTAATCCTATTACTAAATAATCACTTAGTCCACACACATTCAGACCACAGCATTAGTCTTCTTAGGCAAAAAACTGTTTGTGAGTGTGAGCAGGATTTTCACGCTCTGGTCCTTTGACATCTATATTCATGTATGGAGTAGGCATCTTTCCTGTTAAGCAGCCCACATGCATATCAGTGCCCAAGCGTGCAAAGCCAATCGCGAGTCAATTGCTATTGTCATTAGAGTACAGTCATCATCTATTTTATGCAGTTATCTTTCTTATGAATCATAAGACATCAAATATTTCATTTTCAACGGTACCTCAGTATTTCCTACCACCTACAGACAGACTATATCACTGAGTATATGTTTAAATAACCAGCAACAAAATTGGTTGATCCTATTTAGACCTGGATTCACTGCTAATATGTGTGTTCCTGGAAAGATCATAAAGCAACAACTGAAGATGGGATGAAGAGTGAGTCTAATATAGTTTTTCTATTATTTTATTCATGAAACTTTCTGCCTATATGGTTCTGTTTTACACATGCATATGTGTATGCTTATATGCAGAGCTGTAAGGAGATGTTGTGTCAGATCTGTGCCCACTGTCCTGTTCCTGATCAGTCTAGCTCAGTTTTCCTCCCCCACTCTCAATATGGATGTCCCCTCTGCTGGGCTCATTTCAGCTACTCATCCACTATTTACATCTTATTTTGGTACTGCGTTCCTTCCCACAGTCTTTCATGATCCCAGTTGAGCATTGTCACGACTGTGTGTGTGTGTGTGTATGAAACTGAGACTAGGAGCTGCATATACCAATAGTAAGAGGGTAACTGGTAACAGGTAACTGGTGGTCAGCATCTGTGGTAGACCTCTGCAAAGGAGTGGCCTTTTTTCACACAGATGTGCTGGGTTTGGTAATGCTCCAATTTTACTCAGGGAGTAATCACAGCATGGATAAAAATGTTTATGGTTGTCCTTGGAAACAATTCCATAAAAAATAATGTTTGCGTTGGTTTCACGTTACCATTTCAGAAATTGTACGTTCTTGAAGAAATGGAAAACAAAGAAACCATGGTAAAAATAATAGACACATAAAGGATTGGTTTCGAAAATATACTGGTACATAATGGTGCTCAGCAGTGCTATTATTATTATAAGTTGTTCAAAGTTTCCACTCACAATCACTTTTTACAGAATGCAATGTCCTGGACATTTCAAAACATGGTTTGGTCAGGCTTGATATACAAGCCACCTATAATCTCAGTGAGGCACTTTTAATATATCTTATCTGCTTACACTCAAAACTTTCTTGACCTCAAGACCCTTTGTAAAGCACAATATTCTTCCCACTGAAGAGAGAAACAGGCACAGAGAAAATGAAGGCTTGGGGTTTTTTTTCAGCTTTTACATTGATAGGCTTGCTTACCAGCAATGAGGACCAGTTCACAGGGAGCTGGAGAAAAGGCAGTGAAAGGTTTGAGATTTGAAATGAACTACTCAATATAATCAAATGGTTACTGTGCTGGAGGAGCTGCAACCTCCTACCAAGAAACAAGCAGCACCAGATCATTAGTCTGCCTGAAGGTGGTGTATGGAAAGAATTCAGTAAAGCTATTTGATTTTCGTCTGGTGGGAGGTTTGGGGTGGATTGCAGAATGAAGTAGATGAGACATATGAAGCTTTAGAAACCCACTCTGTAGATGGAGATTGCAAGCCACATACTAATTGCCTACCCACACAACACCAGTGGCAAAGCAGAATCGTGGGTGCTGTGAGTGGGAGTGGCTGTGAATATGAAAGATCTTCCCCAGGCTCTGCACACTGGCAAGAAGTGGTCAAAGCTGAGATGGTTTTTGAGACAGGTGAACAGAATAGACTGCACTTAGCATATTCTTTAATCTTGCAGGCATCCCATGAGAAAAGGTTCTGTGGTTTAATACACCAGTGATAAAAAGGATTTTGATGGATTTAACCAAACAGAACATGGTGAGTGGCAGCAAACTGGATATCTAGAAATAAGACGCTCTTCATCTTTGCTTTATGTATTGTGGAAGATGCAGGAGCACTCTGCCATTCTACAATGTAACAAAATTTGTACTTAAAAAACATTAACATCTCAGTGTAAGGTACAGGAACTGAGAAGCTATAATAGGATCTCTGAATTTTAATCTATGAATGTTTATTTTTGAGGGACATAAGATAAAAGAACAAATTGAAGGAAACAATGCTGCAGTCAGTGGCCCTTGAACTAATACTTGCATTTAGTTTTGGACTGATGACCAAGATCCTGACATGTCTCACAATATTTCATTTAGAACATCATCTGGGCTTTCTGCTTCTCTAAAGTTGTACAATTGCTTGTATTCCGCATCCTATCACTTTGCTGTCTTCTAAGAATCAGCATTATAAATGAATAGATTTTTTTTTTCCTGGAACATAATTTTTGAGGTGACAGAAGTGTAACTTGAGAGAGCACAGTTTTATCCACAACTGTCATAATTTCTGTCATTTAAGACTGGCCCACTGATGAATCTGAAGTCTTTTTTTTTTTTTTTGTCTTGTGAATTTTATGTATCAGCAAACAATCTGACCTATTTTTTACAAGATCTTTTGAACTTTGTGTATTCTCCACTGCCACCAAATTGAAGTAGCTCATAACAACTCCTGATTTCCATGCTCAAAAAAACACTCTCTATTGTGGTAGTGTAAAAAACCCTGTGTTTTACATATAGGGAATGGAGATAAAACACAATTAAATGTAACATAATATCATATAGAAAAATGATAATTAAATACAGTTCTTTGGCTAACACCCTGGGACACCCCTCATATTATGCAATTCTCTAGAATTCTCCTTTTCAGGACAAAGATGTATTGCAACAAGTAGTTATTTTTATCCTGCTTTAACTTTGAGCCACACAACTGGTTTATTTAGCCATGCAAGAAAACTTCAACAAAAACAATCATATGCAAAATTTAGCAAGAATGTCATCTACTTTTGCATATCTTGATTATGATCTCTTCAGAGTCTGACGACCAGGGCTGTAGGCCGCATCAGATGTCCTTGGTACCTTACATCCACTGAAGAAAATATTTTCTGGAAAGCTGATCCTCGTTGCATTGAATGTTACTTCACTAAAGGTATTAGTACCCTTCATTTTGTGAAAAGCTGTTCTGAGCCCTTAAGGGCTGATGCCTTGTTTGACGACCTTGAAGGATGGAGGAAAATTTGCATGTTTTTGTCCTGCAGATATGTGGGACCTCATCCAAGTCCATTGGATCTCACTCCAATCCACACTTTTGTGTATTCTCAAATAAATCTTTTTTATCTGTTAATTGTTGCCACATCTGTCTCTCTTTAAGATTTATTGTAATGGTTGTTGAGTCCCTAATAAAACAAAGCACATATTGTATTTGTTTCTTTTTTTTTATTCAGCTCTAATGACTTACATATTGACTTTTTTGTTGTTTGTTTCCATTTGGGAATTTTGTTGGTTTGGGTGGGTTTCTTAATTTCTACAGGAAACCCTTCTCTCTGAAAAGCCACATGAAATATCATCCCAGTATTGAGATGTTTGAATCTTTACAGCCACTTATACATCTTTAATATTAAAACCTTAATCCATAATGATCTCCTCCAGCTTTTGGCCAGCCTGAAAGTGCCTGGTCCCTTTGGCTCTATGTTAGATCATAACCTTTTTCTTAGCTTTAATTTTTTGTATCACTTTTACCAAGTGAGACTAGCCTGAGGCTTTGCTTTTGGGTGCTTAAAAAATGTCATGGGTAATACTTTTTTTCTTTATAACTAGTCCAAAATAGACTGTATTCTGCCAGCTGCAGAGGTATTCTCCCTTCTGTCATTACCAGAGAGAGGTTCTTTAAAAGTCTTGTTCACTATTTACAATCTATGGTCAGAACTTCACTCAAGGAGATGAAGACTTCTCTGTACAGTCAAATCTTCTTGGCACCAGAAGCTGAATCAATTCATTTTTAGACTCTTGTCTTTTGACAGACACTTATTCCTGTGGCATTCTTCTTATGAACTCCCTTGGAAATGTGCCTAGGATTATTTTTGTTTATTCCTTCCAAATTCCATTCCACCCGCACTAACACAGAATTTTAATCCATCCCTTCTGGCAGTGAGGGGGTTTGTTACAATACTGGGTAAATATGTTAAAGAAACCTTTCTTTTAATGTCACCCTCCAAATTCTTACTCTGTGTCCATAGCTTGAAGGGACACTCTCTTTACAATTCATTCCAAGCTGACCAAGACAGACATTGTTCTGCTTCCCTTGAAGCTCAAATCTGGAGAGAGTGTAAGAATGTAGGAGAGGTGTTCCCTTTCCATTTACACACACCAGCTCCAAAGCACAAGGAGAACTTGAGCTGTACAGCATCCACTTTTTTGACAACCTATACACATCTGGGATGTTCTTAACTCTTTGAAATCAAAGTTTGGTTCTTTAACAAATCTAATTCAGGCTGGCATTCATAACAGTTTCTTCAAGATAGGTTCTCAGCACCACATGTAAGAATGCGAGCAGCCCCGTGCCTTACACTCCTTAACTTGTTTATGCCAGTTTATGCTTTGGATTACCTCTGGGCAAAATAGTGCCAAGCCCTTCTGTAAACAAACACAGCTATTACAAGGAGATTGCACAAAGAAGTGAACCTGATATTTTGTCTGAATGGTGACAAGGTGCAAATGTGCCTTCAGCACTGAGATTAAGAAATGCCACAGCTGAGGATACTGTGCCATGTGTGGTGGCAGAGCTTCCCCTGGGGGCTCCCTCAGCTGCAGCATCCCCATTAATCCCAGCTGCCTTGAGGGGCACAGGAAAGGATTTGTTTTGGAATAGACATCTTGAAGCAATTTTGAGCTACCAGCAGGAGCCATGGAAAGGAGCAGAGATCTGGTGTAATGTTCTGTCTACCGTCTAATCCTTTTGGAAGGCAAGCTGCTGCAGGCTGAACCAGTTACCTCTCTCATGTGGCTTTCCACTTAATCTCCCATAAAAGCCAATTATATTGGGGTTTGATTCTTCACCTGGTTGTACCTGGCACCTCTCTTGCATATACCCTTTTTGATGATGAAACATCTGTTACTCAGATGCTTCACTGCGGTATTATTACTACACTAAGTAGACATATCCCCTTCCCTCACCCCAAATAATGGAAAAAGTACAAGACGCTAAATTCATCGGATGAAGAATATGGTCCATACTGCAAAGACTAAGTTCTTCATGATGCACCACAAAAAACCAATGTATTAGACTTCCATGTGGTTCTTTGGCAGTACTGTCCATTTGCCAGTCTAAGTAATAGAGGGGAGAGTCCCTATCACTATCCAGAAGGGGTCTAGAAGGGGTCTAAGTGTTTCAGTTTGTCCCACATAGGTTTTTGATTTACTGACTAAGGTGATGGCAATTCTTGATAATGATCTTAGAGATTTATTGGATGCCTTTCTCTTTACTGCTACCAGTCTTACCTTGTGTCTCTAAGATGGACTTACACCTACTTCTTTATGTGTTATTGATCAGAAGAGATGTGTAGGCATTTTCTCACCAGTGATATTGGATTCTGGCCCTTTTCCTAGTGTATTCCAGGAAGCATACATTGCTCACTATTGGAAATGTTCAACGAACATGATTCCTGCCACCTTCATACACAGCATTGGGTAGAAATGTTTACCTTTTATAACAAAGTTCAGAGTTTGCTTTTCCATCAGCAAGCAGTGCTTGTACCCCTGGAAATTTCAACACATTAAGGAAACTCACCCCTTTTAAGTTTCTGGATTATGTATAATATTCTTAATCTGCTAGAGAATGGGCCTTCATAACAATATCAGCATTTTCATCCACTACTTGGAATAAAATGTAGAAACCAAGTTTAGCTGTGTCTTGATTTGTTATCCAGTATGATAAAGGACAAATAGTGTTTGTCTTTACCATAACTGTTTATCTGATCAGTTTCTTGTTCTTTTCACTTTTACTTTAGTATGGAAAGAAGATAATGGGCATTGAAAAGCTATGGAATTTACATAACCTCTTAGTGATGCTGCCTAAAAAGTCAGAATATGGGAGACAGGCTTATTTTATTCAGACAATGTCCTAGTTCACCGTCTATATGCCTCAGGTCAGACTCATTAGCAGACAAAATCAACTGCCTGAGGAACTTGTATCTCTATTACTCAATTGACAATAAGCAGAATTCCTTGAAACGGCAATCTTAGAGAAACCTCATTTTGTTTGTTGTCCTAGAAAGCAGATTCTACCTGAAACTGATGTGAAATTTCATAAATTATGTTTAAAGATGAAAAGATGTAATTGGATTCTGAGGCTGATTGCACTTTAGTTTTCAGAGTATATTTAATTTTGTTTCTTATGGCTTATTGCTGCTCTCTTTTGTCTCAAAACAATTATTTGGTTTGCACTATGCTGTGCGTATCGATGATTCTGAACTATTTCACATCTTGTCTGCGATTTCTTTTTCTAGTTATTTTGTTACTTGGTTAAGAGATGTGGGGTTTTTTAACTGGAATTAGCCCTAGATTTATTGAGTCTGTAAGTCTACTTGCTATAGTTTTTTGTTCAGGCAACCCTGCAACTTGCTCAATGTCTACCTATTGCTCTGGTTGTGCCGGATTTTGTACTCTATTTAAAATGCAGATGCATTTTTCAGCTGTAGAAAATCATACAAGATGTCTCTAGTGAAAACACTTTTTTTTTTTCCCCAGGAATGAGATAGATCAGACTGTAAACAACAGCACAGGTCATTGGCTTCTTTTTTTGGACCATTTCTGACTGTATCCCGTAAGTCTGGAGTAAAGGATATGTACATGAAAAATTATCATAGATCTAGAATGACTTCTTCATTAAATGGTGCATAACAGTGTCCTGTAAAGAGAAGGGCATCCAGGTCCCCTGACTGAGATGCTTCATTCTTATCTTGTTCAAGTGCCTTGTTATACACACCTCAAGAATTAAGTGTCAGTTTATTTCAATGGAAGTACCTTCAACTGCATCTGGAGGGACACATGATTCATCTAATGCGTGTATCTAACTTAAGCAGATATCTTTCTTTAGCTCTCATTTTTCAGTTTTGGATTTAATTAATCAATGAAATAAGGGCACCTTTCTATTTCTTTCTCTACTAACAGTATTGTGAGTTTTGAGGCTTCCTTTAGGCACAGTTTCAACAGGTAGCTACGCTAAGCACATCCAGATCTGGTCCTCCCCATAAGAACTTCTGTGAAATTAGGATTCCTTTACGTTTAGTTTAAGTTTTGTGAGAAGCTTCTCCAAAAAAAAAAAAACCAAAAAAAACCCAAACAAACAAACATACATTTATTTCTGTGAAAACATAACAGTTATTCATTTGATCATTACTAACACTGTAGAAGGTATTGTCCAGGATCCAAAAAAAGACACTTCAGTTCACTTAAAATTAACACAAGCAGGAAAATAACTTCCAGGGTTTTTCAGCTTTTATTTGGGAATTAATCTCTTGGTTTTATTTCTTTTTTTTTTTTTTTTAATCATTTTATCAAGGATATGCTAATTATTGACTACAGACTGTATCAAGTTTTGAAAGAACAAATAGAGGATGCCAGGACAGTATGTTAAGCTAAGGGTTTTGCAAGGTGAGGGTTGGAGGGGGAAAGACTGTAGTAGAAGACACAGAAAAGACTCTAATGAAAGAAAAGAAACTTAAAGGTGTTACTGGACTGAAAGAGATATGGAAAGAGTGGTTGAAAGTGAAGAAATAGCACATTTGCCTCTGAAAGTAAAACAGAACCCTACAACACTATGCGACTATTCAGATTGGAACTTGCTGCTTTTGAACTATGACTTTCTATCTAGTAAGTGAGATGTTATTGTCAAATGTATGAACATAAAAGCTTTCTATTATTCCTATGAGATGCTCTTTAAAGACAGTAATCACAATTAATGACTGAAATAATCACAAATAATTAATTATAAAATAAATGAAGAAAATGTCTTTCCTCTATTTTATTGCAAGCGAAAGAGATATAAAAATTGAAGGAATATCTGATTATTTTTCCTGTGTTCTTTTTTTAGCTGCCAAAATAACAGGAAAAAAAATCACCATTGTGTCATTTAAAGATGACTTTGAACAAAAGCTGCATTTCTGAGGTGTGTTCTTCCACAGAAATGCAGGGAAAGATAATGTTGTTAAAGGACTCATTCAAATACTGTCCCATGTAGAAAACAAAGTACTTTCTTTGCTTATTTTGATTCTGAATAATAAATCATAAGAAGTCTGATTTTAGTAGGATTTCAGACTTAGTCATTCTTCAAATCATCTAAAAGCCATATGCCACCTTCACATTTTAAAAGTATTTGTTCTCTAGTAGGAATACTCACTCACTGATCTGTCTTACCTCTAAACAAGCAACAGGAAGGCCTATAAGATCCCAAACTCCTTTGATTAATATGTTGCACATAAGGAAGAGGCATGAATTGAAAGGGAGTGAATTTGAAAGAGGAGAGGGGAGTGGTGATGGTGAATCTATGCACACGTCTTCACTTCTGTAAGAGCACACTCACTCTACAAGCAATTGAACAATGAGTGCAACCAGTCCATGGCCTGAAAGTCTATGCTTTCTCATTGAAATAAATGCATATTAAAAATGTATTTGAATGCTGTTTCAGAAAGGATTTTCTTTCTTGATAAAAGTGTTGTATTACAGAGAGACAGGTAATAGGTTCTTGGAAAATATCTGTAAAACATAGTATAAAGTGAAGACAACAAATAACACTGCCTGAAGCCCCACCTCTCTAATAACGATTAACATCTGCAATTGGTGATACCTCTTTTACAAAAATATAGATTTTGGAGTATTTTAAAATACAGACATCTGCCTCTGTATTGTGACACACCAACCCAGCAAAGCACTGACATGCATTCCCAGGCTTTACTGAGGTTTCTTTTTGTACTTACATTGCATTCATCAACACTTGTTTGATTTGTCCCAGAGCTTTCAGCGCCTACACGAGCAAGCCTTGAGTGAAATTAAAATGGCTCCTCCTACAGCCATTAGAACACAGAACAATAGCTGAATCATACTGATTTGACCATATTTCAAGTACTGGCTTCACAATGCTATCTACCATTTGGAAACACAGAATTGATGGCTGTCAGATCTTTCCTGGCTATCCTCCCTGCCCATTTTGTGATCCTATAATGTGAGAGATGTAGATGAAAACTTGGCCTTCATTGTCATCTCTTAAGAGTAGAACAATTCTCTGCCATCCAGATCACTGACCCCATCCTGTTCTTATGTCTGGCTTTGCTCCCAGTGAAAATAATAGCAAAGAAAGGATAAGGGTAAGGCACTAGGTATTTTTGTCAGGATATACCCAGAAGACATACAAGACACTAGAACTATAAAGGACTCTTTGGATTCATTTTTAGCAAGAGACATAAAGTCAATGCAGTCTTTTGTCACTGTCTTAATAAAAGTCAAGATTTCACTCGGTTTCATTTATATACAACTAAATAGAATTATTACAGTGAGCTATGAAAATTGCAGAACTGAAGCACATTTGGTTCGTCCTGTTATGAAATCTGAAATAGTTAGTAGGCTCAGAGTGATAATACCTTGAAGAAAAATAAATGAGAACATCTCACTAGACTAGTTGGATAGAGAAGACAGGGGAAGGAGCCAAAATCTCAAAATGATAAAAAGCTGTTTAGGGCTATAGCAGGAAGTATGGTGTCAGAATTGGACTCGGAAGCACTGGGAAGATGCCTAGCCAAGGATCAAGCATAAAAGGAAGGGGGAGGTCAGGACAGGTGGAAGACATCTGCCAGACTCTCCAGTGGGTAAAAAGGTCTCCACTTCTTCCTGTTTCACCTCATCTTCCTAAAGACTTCCCCAGTTCTGTGGGAAGTTCCCCCTCAGGCCCAAGGGGTAATGCGCACTTGTGAATGGGAGGGAGAGAGAGAAGCACATTGTGGGCCTGTCTCAAGCATAAGGCACGCTGAAGGCTGTAGTCACCTGAAGGAACATGGCTCTGACTGTGAAGCGCACAGTCAGGTGGAATTATATGTAATTTTTACACTGACTTGAAGTGATAAAGAAGCACAATGGAATTGATGTGAAAGAAGTGGATTGTTTTTTAACAAAACCTTACAAACGCTTTCAGCATAATGCCTGGCATATTTTATGGTGACTCCACAGCTAATCCAGAGTATCTTTGATGAAGTTAATGTATTCATGCTGATGTAACTAATAGCAAAATCTGATTCCCTGTGGACGTTTCCCATCCATTCACCCTGCTTGCTACTGCTCCGCCCCATCTGCTCTGAAATGACGGATTTTCATTAAATTGAAAACATCTCCTCTCCTCATGGTGTCATCACAAGTACCATAATGTGCATGTGTTGTATTGCCAAATATTGCTTAGCAACAGGACCCTGTGTTCTGCCAACTTTCTTTTCACGCTGTCAATCTGAATTTAACTGAACTTGCTGTGTTGTGTTTCAGAGGACTGACTACATGTCAGTAACGTGACTGATGAATACTCCAAATATACAAACAAAAACTGGCTCTGACCTCCTTTATTTATTAAAGTGTATGAATTTCAAAAGTCACTTTACATTCACCTTATTTGAAGACAAATTGTTTACAATCATGGAAATTAATCTTTATAAAGCCTCATAAAACACTAACCAATTGAAAAGTATAATTAGGCACTTTCGGTTTTGACAGTATATTCAATAGGACTCTATGGCCCAGCACTCAATGGCATCTACTAGTCAAGTACTGCTGTTGTACTAAAAATCACCAGTCATTTATCACACAGTCAAATAAAGTATTGAAACTTCTGCATGTTTGCATTTGCAAAATCACCTAGTTGCTGACACTGTTGTCCATTGAATAAGCTATATGGACTTTGACTCTGTGGAGAACCTGATGATGGCTTCTCATGCCACCGTGAACAGCTTTCTCTTTTCAGTGCTCAGAGCACTGTAAAATTGGATGCAGAGGCAGATATCCTGGTGGTTAGGATGCCCATTTTGCAAAAACAAGTCCACTGCTCTTTGCTGTAGTCTGGTTGAACAACTCCAGTTCTAGCTCAAGACATTTTGGGTTCAAAATCTTTGAGAAACTGAAGTTGCTCTTGGTTTAAAATCATATGCTTAGATTCTGTGCTGGTAAATCTGATTCAACTAATTTTCAGTTAATATTTATTAGATAGACATTTGAATATTTGCTAGTGAAAGGTTTTATCAAGACCTTTGAATTACTATTTCTACATTTTCATTTTTACACCACTTAGCTTTTTCAACTGATGCAATGGACAATGCCTCTCAAACTCATTGCTTCTATCCTAATAATTAAATGTTCCTGGATTTTTATTTCGCTTGCTGCCATTGAAAAAAAAAGGAGCTGCTATAAGAGGAGAAGGGCATTCAACATAAAGATAACTTGCAGCATACTTATATTTAGGTGACATCTGTCAATTCAGTCAGCTAAACATTGGGGCTGTGTCATCTGAAATGCACTACAGTATGCAAAACACCCATATGGGGCTGCAAGTATTAAAAAAGACTGAGATGAGCCTTGTGTCTTTCTGAAGAGGCCATTGGTGTCCAGACAAAGTTCCAGAAAGCAGATCTTGAAGGATCCCTATATTGCCACAGTGAGGATATCTCTAATGAACCTATACAATTAAGATTCAGCACTATATTCAGGCTCTTGTGTTTGTCTATACACATGTATTTCTGTGGATTCAGCCCATCTAGGAACAAAGGACCACGATCAGCCATAAGTACCAAGGACCTTTGTAATCTCCTAAGGACAGGGAGGGCTAAATCACTTCTGTTTCTGGGCAAAACAGACAGGACTACTCAACTTGGAGAAGAAAACAAAAATTAATTTAATCTGCCAACAACCAAGCATAACAATACTTATCCAAAAACAGTACAGATAGAGTAGGGCAAATGGTGAAAAGTGCAACTAACCCCTTTAAGATCCCCTTCTCCCTACCCTTTCCCTCTTCCCAGGCTCGAGTACCTAATCCTGGTGTCTTTATCTCCTCCCTCCATGAGTGATGAGGGGAGGAACCGGGGGATGCAGTCAGTCCTTTTCCAATGGCTCCTGCCACTTGTCTCTCCTCAAGGCAGACGAGCTCCTCGACAGTCCTCCCTGCTCAAGTGCGGTGTGCCTCACAGGCTGGGCAGCCCTGCATGGGCCACTCCAACGTGCATTCATCCTGAAGAGTGCTACTCCTCTCCGCTTCCTCTGGGTTGGCATCCAAAACACTTGCCCCCTGTGACACAGGGTCTCCAACACACACTCCCTCTTGCACATAGTCCTCCTGGAGCTGCTGGCAACTGTTAGTCCTATCATTGCCCTCCATGGGTTACAGAGGCACAACCTGTCTAGTACCCACAGGCTGCAAGGGGATCTCCAGTCTGGTGCTGCTCCTCCTCCCTTTCTCCTTCTCCAACTGTGGAGTCTGCACGGTCACCTGCATCTTGACCTAGACTTCCACCTCCTCCTACACACTACAAATTTCTGTTCTTAAATATAGTGATGGCATAGATGCTGGATTCACCCAGCCAGGCCAGAGGTGGGTCAAAACTCAGAGCCAGGGAAAGTTTCAGGAACTACTTACATGGGCTTCACTGCAACCCCTCCCCCTTTTACCAAGCATAGGCAGCTTGGTAGATGGTTATCTATATGCAATCCAGAACTTTTGTACAGTACTAAGACCTATTAATTGCCCTAAGGTAGGTGTATATAGTTATCTTACTATGCCACTTTTAAAGGATGTGAATCTTCCTCATATCCTGTACATCCAGTTCCATGCAACTGTTTTAGATATCCTCAAATGTCACAAATGGCACTATGTACCTGTGTTTCCACAACTGAATCCTACTTTCTGTGCCTCAGATATGTGCCTATCAGTCAGCAAGCATATCCTATTAGAAATACATCTATGTGAGGTAACAGCTTTTTGTGCCACTCTCATGCTTCCTTTGAAAGTGAAAAAGAAAGGAATATTGATGTTTTGCTAGGTTTTGGAAAGACTGGACCAAGGGTTTGAGTAAATCAAGAATGGGAATGGTTCTGTCATGTTTTGGAAAACTTTTGCTGTTGATTGTTTCCTGTAGTGGAGGCTCCTCAGAGACAATTATTGAACCATTGAATTCACCAATATACTACAATACTGATATTAATGAGAGCTGCAGAGGAGACAGTTCTAGAAATCTAGTATTGCTGCCGGTCCTGCTTCCAAAATCAAATCCACCTGAAAGGATTAATACAGAAATCCTTTGAAGAATCATGAGCTCTATGAGGAGATTTTGAGCATACAAGAAAGTTGTTCTTGCCAGGTAGAAAAACTCTCCCCAAATGCTTTATTTCACTGGAGCAAGTTACTAAACTTTCAAGCGTAATAATGAGGATGACAATTGTGTAAGTGAAGAAAGTCTGCTTGTACCCAGAACATATGAGAGGCAATACTTATGTGCTGAGGGTACAGGCTGTTCAGAGGCAAAAATTATGATCTCAGTGTATTCCTGAGTTCTTGTCCAGCCTCATAGTTTTCAGGGAATCCAGTGTGATATAAACTCATATTGGTATCTCTTCAAGTCCTATATTTCAGTCTTAACATATGCAACTTTGCACAGGCCAGTGGTAAGTTAGGAACTGTTTCTTCTTCAGTAAGAAGTAGTTTCTTGGAATGTTTGTTGAGGTGTTTTTTTTAATAGTTAACTGCCAAACTTTGCACTGTATACACTGAATGTTCATTAGATTTTGACCTGATTGAAACTTGAGTTTAAAACTTAGTTTTTAACTCCTCCTATGTTGTCACTTCACCCTAGTTTTGCTCATACTTTCTCATCATGTAGGTTTTTAGTAGAAAAATTCTCTAGACACTTGAATGCCCTAAATTGCTCAATGTATGTTGCTAAGCATCTTGATCTCTTGGCACTTTAAGCAAGGGAGAATACCTATGTCATGCAAGGAGTATAGGAAATGTTCTATGAAGCATTCAGCATTCATAATGCTTGTAGGTATATGCTTATTTCTGAAATGTCTGCCACTCTTTCCAGATTGATTGAATTTGTCCAGCTCATTCAGAGTTGATTAGGTAGGGACTGACAAGTAGTGTGATCACAAAAGCTCTATTTTCTTAGGACATCGGATTAGATTAGATATTTAATAATTTTAAGTGAACCTGAACAGAACCCCCATATCTTGGGTCTGAACATTCCTGGAACTTGGTAAAATTTGGATCCATGTCTCAGATTCACAGTCAGCTCACAGCTTTATAACCAGCTGAAGGAAAACCCACTGTTTGAATACTTCCTAATTTGGGGAACATTTTTGCTTATGCCAAATGTGTGACTCAGAGCCATTTCTAGTTAATTCTGTGAGTGGAGAATGTTACAATTTCTTTCATGTCTTCATATAATGTTGTCATATAAAAGGAATATAAAGAATAAATAAAGACAGATAAATATTCTTAAATATTACTTGCTGCTGCTGACCTAAGGGGATGCCAGTAGGAAACAAACCACTTGTTATTCCATCAAAACCTTAGTTAGAGGAACATTTTGATTGCATGATAAAGACTCAAAACATTAAAAAATGAGAAAAAAGCAGATAATCTGTGACACAGCAAAAGGTGTCTTATTTCAACAATCTCTCATACACACAAACATCCCTTGTTGATTCTAGTAAGTTTTTATTAACTCTAAAGTGACATCCCAAAACTCACCTATGCTGCAGTCACTGCTGTGACTGAAACACTATCTCAGCTAACTCCAAAAAACTTGCTTGCATACCTATATCCATCTTTTTGCAGTATCGTTGAGCTTTGAACAAGCTAATTTATTCCATTTTTCAACAACAAAGACAGAAGTGTAGGCTCCAGAAGTGAGACTGGCTGGAACTTAAAACCACCGTCAAGACCTTGGGAGTCCAGGATGGACTTCGGGTCTGCAGTGCTGCAACTTCACTCACCTCTCTTGAGGCCATAGACTTGGCAGATGTCTCAGGAGGTCTGCTACAACTGCACACACATCAGTTCTTCTCCCTATGTGGCCCTGGAACCTGGTCTGATTCCACAGTTATCAAGGTACCTATTTTTCCTGCAGCTGCTTGCTGCATTGGGTGTGTTCTCAGAGAACAGAAGGACTTGAGATTGAGTTTTGAAATAAAGTCTGTGGATGAGGTCTTCTGAGGTACGCAGGTAGAGAGCATTGGAGAGGTAAGACTTAAAACTCATTTCTGACCTTTCGGCGGGTGCTTATAGAGCTTTCTAAGCATGGGCTGCCCACAACTCCTCAGTTCTCTGCAAATTCTGCCTGAAATGTTCTCAAGAGCTTAGACAACACTTCTTTTATGCCAAAACTTGAAGGTATTTGAATCTTTATTAGATCTTTCCCTAAAATTCTATTCCAGGCCTGAAATATTATTGATTTTATAAGATTACTTTTGGAATGTGAACACATCCATTTGTGTGACAAATTGAAGTAAATAATCTTAAGTCACAAGCTAATTATTTCAAGAGGTCTCCTTTACTCTCCTGATTGCATTAGCTGAGTCTGTAGGACGGTAGTGGCAAGATCTAGATAGTAAGTTTTTATTCTGAGAAATAGCTATAATTGAATAAGAATAAACTAAATACCTTCTGTGTAAAAGCACAATTCATATTTTATGCTATTCATCTTCCCATAAATGGCATTCAGACATATACATATAATAGCTTACCGGTAAGCCAATAGCATCAACTATCCCTAAACAGATGAATATTGAATGAACTTAACAAACAGCTCAAACAGTCATCATATACATCCACAACTGCATCGGTTTATAATGAAAAAACACATAATCCAATCATATAAGAAAATTTTTAACTTGACTGAGTTAATATAATCCATGGGAGAAGCACTGCTTAAACTTTTTCATACATAAACATTTTACTAAATGCTTACAATTAAATTAAGTTGTTAAAATTAAGTTGTTGGATAGAAAAAATGCTTCTACTTGAGAACATCATATAAGCTGATTCGATGTTTTTGGACTTTGCCACACAGCTATAATAAAGAACAAATTTACCTGAAACATGGAAGATAGCCAACCTTTTAAGGGAATACATAGTTAAGTAATTGGTTTTGACTGCAAATGGGCTCAGAGGACTGGAATAGATCCTTTTGCAACTCTTACAGAGTGGCTTTGCAAATATTTCTCCAGTGCTTAGATGGCTTTGTATCTTGTTCATGTGATAAATTTTTCTGAGTCCTATTTTTTCTGATCCTAAACTCTATCACTACTTGTCCTGACAGCTAAAGGATTTATATATCTTCAACGCCTTTTCACACTATCATGCTTTTTAACTTCTGATGGAAGTGTAGTGTTCACTTTAAGCAGCTTCCTGGTCAAAGGAGTTTTTTATTTTTTATTTCATCTCTGAAATGTCCAAATCTTCATGGGTAACCACAGGCAGTGAGCAGAAACCTCTGGTTTAGAGCATAGCTCTCATCACACAACTGAGGCACTTGTCTCAGACGAGACAGACTATAAAAGTCTACCGACTTAATCAGAAGAAATACAGAAGAATATTATGCAGCTGGCTCTTTGTTTTCTTTCTGATGGACAAGAGGTGCAAAGTCAATTGAAGTTGTACCAAAATGTAGAAAATAAAATGTACAAATTTTTCCTACTGGAGATTTTGAAACAAATATAGGAAAGAAGATTTTAGCAAGCACTTGTAGTATCCTCATGGATAGCATCACATGGATGCTGTTCTGTAGCTTTTTATAGAATGAAGTGTAGGAGTTGTGGAATATGTATGCTTTTAGTAGCCTGCTCCCAGGAAGAAGCACTGTACAATAGAGCTTGGAATTAACCAGAACAAAATTGCTTCAAGAAGACATGCTTTAAAAAAATACTTGTCTCATTACTCTCTCCAAAATGCTTATGCATTGACTCATTGCATAAATACAATTACCTACATGCACATGTAAGTGTAGCGCAAAACCAAAGTGTGTAAATTTACCACTTTATCAATTGATCTCTTTTGTACTTGTGTAATAAAACAGACCTCAGAGAAATGTGACTATTTCAGTTAATATTTCTGAAAAATACAAGCTGCTTTTTTTTCTTTTTTTCTTTGAAAGCAAGTGTGATTTTATCTAGTGTAATAAAATGTGAAGGAAGCATTTGGTAAACAAAAGGACCATCCAGTGCTTGAGCTACTGACTGACACTCTTCCATACATAAACTATTAACTAAAGGTAGCTATGTTCTTGAAACCAATATAGCGAAAAAGAACCCAACCTATTTTTAAAATATTTTCAAAGATGTAATAGGCACAATAGTTTGTGCTAAATCCTCTGAATCAACCCCACCTTTTCATTGCTTTCTCTCAATCTCAGCTTTTAACTGCTTGTCTCTGTCTGTATGAGCTTGGATCATTTCTCTATAAGGCAGTGACCAGTAGTTATTTCTGACATCACTGACATTAGAATAGCTTAATTTCCTTCAGCAAGTTTGATTCACAGAGCTTTGAGGTCAGCCTTTTATACATTCTAGAAAGCAGTCTCGAAACTGCACTGAGTGAATGTTTTTATAACCACACTTATTTCTCAAGATGGGATTTAAGTTTGGGGTTTTTTAACCTGTGCTCTCCCATACTAAAATTCAGCACAGATGACATGTTTAGGGCCATTTTATAATTCTCTGATCAGTGACCAGACTGCTATCAGCATATGTCTACACTGTCTGAAAAGGATCTGACAGCAGATGCTCTGACACCACTTCTGAATTCCGCTCACAGTCAGGAGCTCAGCATCACTCTGATCACCTATCACACTCCAGCTGATAATAAATCCTCCATAAATATGAAGACCAAACAAGGAGCAAGAATCCTGCTGAGAAAGAAGACTTTCTTTCCCAGATAAGCAGCACCAGCAACACTGAATGATAAAATTAACTCAGAAGCGATGAGCCACCGGATGATTGTGTCACAGGAAACAGAGTCAGGAGTGCTGCATCATTCTCTGTATGTAGGTGTCGTAGGTGGTGTTACACAGAGAGAAGTGAGGTCAGAGATGGCTGTGTCGTAGCAGAGGATGACTCAGATGAGTAGGGGAGGAGCTCCTAATTGCAGTTGGCTCAACAAGGAATGAGGACAGCAAGTTTTGACTATTCTGTGGACTGCTGCATCTTTTACAAAAGAAAAAGCCTAGCAGTTCTTCACAGAAGTCTACAGGAAATGAATGGAAGGAGGTGTGTTTGGTGCGTGGGAGGCTATGTGAGGAGCTATGGGGGAACAAGGAGAAAGGAGTCTGAGGCAGGCAACATGAGTCACAGCACCCATCATGAAGAATGTGAAAAGGCAGTAAGCAAGCCTAAGACTACACATGAATATTCATAGGGAGGAGGTGGGAGAAAGAAGCTGAATGACTAAACTACAAGTGTTTAAGCTTCATGAAATACAGTATGCCATGCTTCAGCTTGAGGATTTTAATTTTTGTCATGAGTTTCCACACCCAAAATCTTCTTCTGCCAGCAACTTGCACAGCTGTATGATATTCACATAGGGCTGTCTAGAGCATGCCCATGGAAGCATTTCTCCATTTTATTCAATGCATGGCTTCTTTTGAGCCTTCTCCAGAATTATTTCCATCTGGTGTGTCTGGAAACAGATTCACTTAAAGCAGAGATGCAGCAGTTGAATGACAAAGTGATCATGTGAGAAAATGCATCTCTCCCTTTAAAAAGATGAGTGGGTTATGCCTACCGGGTGGGTATGTCCTCACTCACCCAGCAACAGGCCCTTAGTATATTGAACAGCTTGAAGGATCAAAAGAGGTTTTTAAAGTTTTGAGGGCTTTTACCTTTATGGTTGCTTATTCATCATCTCAACCAGATGGATGGAAGGTGAAAGCTGTTACAATCTGAATGTTACTGTTCAAGAGTGCTTTGTGAAATGAGCTGGGGCATTCAGCCAAGCTCCAAGTGAAAATGTGTCAGCAGTGCAACTGACACCTGAGCTGTTAATCTTAGTTGCCAGTGACTGCAGTGGATTTTTGCTTCTTGGTATTCTTTCTGAAGAAAAAAAAAAAAAAGTCAAAAAAAAAAGCTGCAGCCTAAAAGCCCTGTCTACAGGGGTCACTAAGTCTTGATTCTCTATTCAAAATCACAACTCTAATAACAAACATCTCTATAGGAATTGTATTTGTTGCAATATGTAGAACAGAAACTCGATGTACCATTTGGGTTTTTTTCCGAGCAAACAGAAAGAATCACGACTCTGGAGAATGGAACACCTCTCTTGTGAGGAAAGGCTGCAAGACCTGGGTCTGTTTAGCCTGGAGAAGAGAAGACTGAGAGGGAATCTTATCAAAGCTTATAAATACCTAAAGGGTGGGTGTTGAGAAGAAGGGGCAAGTCTTTTTTCTGTAGTGCCCAATGACAAGACTAGGGGTAATAAGCACAAGCTGAGACATAAAAAGTTCCACTTCAACATGAGGAAAACTTCTTTCCTGTGAGGCTGAGGGAGCCCTGGCACAGGCTGCCCAGAGGGGTAGTGGAGTCTCCTTCTCCAGAGGTTTTCAAAACCTGCCTGGACACTTTCCTGTGTGACCTGATCGAGGTGAACCTGCTTTAGCATGGGTTGGACTGGATGATCTCTAGAGGCCCCTTCAAACCCCTGCCATTCTGTGATTCTGTGAAGTATGCAACCATTATTCTTAAATCACTTACTTAAAGCCTGTCACTCTGATCTTTTACAGAACTTGTGTAATGTTACAGTCCCAGCTGGAATCATGAAAGAAGTTGGATGCTTTTCTTTGTATAAAGATTCAGGCCAAATATTTCTGAATGGACCAATTTTGCACAGTTATTTTGAAATCTTCAGAAAGACAAAGAAAAACGTTCGGAGCCAAAAAATTGATAGGAGTGAATGTGAGATCATAGAATCATAGAATGGTAGCGTTGGAAGGGACCTTTAGAGATCACCTAGTCCAACCCCCCTGTAGAAGCAGGTCAATCTAGATCAGGTCACACAGGAACGTGTCCAGGCGGGTCTTGAAGACCTCTGAGGAAGGAGACTCCACAACCCCTCTGGGCAGCCTGTGCCACTGCTCTGGCACCCTCAACAGTGAAACAGTTTTTTCTTATATTTAAGTGGAACTTTTTGTGTTCCACCTTCATCCCATTGCCCCTTGTCCTGTTGCTAGATACAATAGAAAAAACCAGATACTTCAACATCCTGACACCTATCATTTAGATATTTGTAAATATTAATAAGGTCCCCCCTCAGTCTCCTCTTCTCTAGACTAAATAGCCCCAGCTCCTGCAGCCTTTCCTTGTATGAAAGATGTTCTGTTCCCCCGATCATCTTGGTGGCCCCGTGATGGACTCTCTCCAGAAGTTCTCTGTCCATCTTGAGCTGAGGAGTCCAGAACTGTACACAGGACTCCAGATGGGGCCTCACCAGGGCAGAGGAGAGGGGGAGCAGAACCTCCCTTGAACTGGTGGCCACACTCTTGATACATCCCAGGAGGCCATTCTCCTTCTTGGCCACAAGGGCACATTGCTGGCTCATGTTTAGTTTATTATCAACCAGGACTCCCAGGTCTCTCTCAGCAGAGCTGCTCTCCAGCAGGTCAATCCCCAGCCTGTACTGGTGCATGGGATTGTTCCTTCCCAGTTCAAGACTCTGCACTTGTCCTTGTTGAACGTCATGAGGTTCCTCTCTGCCCAACTCTCAAGCTGATTGAGATATGTTGAAACATCTAATCTGTTCATTAAATTTACACGCTTCTGTGGGATTATATATGTACTATGTTGACATCATTTTGCCCATTTTTAAACTACATTACCATGGCCAATCAGAATTTAAAGATTATCTCAAAGCTATAAGGTGTCTATATTTACTTCATCTTATTTGTCAAGACCATTGTCAATGGGTTAAAACTTACACATATAATCAGTACATAGAAGTTACGTATTTATAATAATTGTAATTAGTATACAATGGAAATTTTGTAATCAAGCCAGCCAGCAGCAGATCACTCCTTTATTGATAACTTGCTGTTAATAATTAGGTTAACAATTCCAGCTGACAGAGACTGAGGTTTTCATAAAGTTAATCTGTTTGCAGAAAGTTAGCAGCATTTCTCTCAAATTGAATTGGATCAAGGCTGCAGAGCAAGTGCACCCCACACCTCAATTCTCCTTTTCCTTGTGGCTGTGCTTTGTGTTTCCTTCACTGCCTGCATACCAGGACTTCCCTCACATGGAAGCCAGAGTGCTAGAGCAGACTGACATGCACTCAGGTCTCACCCTGACAGGAATTTGGGATGCAGCCAAAGTGACCTCGAAGCTGGGACTTATTCTCAGGTACCTCTGTACAAGCACAGTTCCTGTTAGCTCTCACTTAGATTCTTTGGTTTCATCGCATTTTTCTTGTTCTTCCACATGGTTTGCTGGTTCATTGAAGACATTTCCCAAAATTGTTTTTGGCATATTCATTGTCCCTTGTGGTAATTTGCTCTAACGCTTTATTTGTTCAACAGTTCAGACTTGGCTGCACGTTGCCATTTGATACAAGAGGGGATATAGATGGGTTCTTTCTCCTGTGTGTATGAGCCTAATAACAGTTCTTTCATGTGAATTCCTCTGAGATTCACTCTGCTTTTTCAAGAGCAAATCACACTTTCTGCACGATGATCATAGCTGTCTATTTGGAGTATTTCAGTACGACTGCAAAATGTGCTGTTGTGTGTTGCTGAGTTCTCAGTCCTACCATTCAGTCCTTTCCCTTCTTCCTCTAACTCCAAGAGTTCACCTCTCCTGGAGCCATCCCATTTTTCACCTCCACATTACACAAGTTTCTAACCTCTTATCAGAGGAGGACATTTGTGAGCTGAGAATGTCTTACTCTGTACCGTGTACAAAATACACACTATGATTTATTCACAAGAGGAATTAAATCAGAAAGTCAATGTGAACTTGCTACCAGAATGGATCTTAGAATAGTACTTTATTTTCAGCAGAAATCTCATCAATGCATATTTCAGTAAAATCTTGGCCAATCTGTTTATCTTTACCACAAGCCTTAGTTAAGTTCTTTTTATTATTGATAAAACCTCCATCAATATGATTTTCACATTCTCAAAAAAAAATGTATTGCAGGAATATGCAAAGTAGAAGTTAGGCAAAACATTGCCCAGCACTATTTGCTCAAACATTGCACTTGCACACACACACCCATATAGACGCACGCACACACACACAGAGGCACACTGCCTAAAACTAATTACAAAGCAGCATTATTCACTCCATGAACTCCAAGCTGAGAATAGCTGACACAGAAAGGAATGAGGCATAAAAAGTTCTCTGGTGCTGCAAACAGATACTGCTACCTTCTCTCTCCCTTGTGTTAGCTTGATATATCATCACACACATTACCCTAAAACATCAAGACTCCCTGAGAAAGTCTACTGCCTGGTTTTATCAAAACTTCCTCAATTCTATTTATAGACACGTGGTCACTTCTTTCAGACCCTGACGAAAGAAAACAGATGCAGCAGTGTCGTGCTTTAAGCCCAGCCATCAACAAAGTACCACATACTGCTCGCTCACCCCTCCACACACTCCACTCTCCATGGTGGGATGGTGGAGGCCTCAGAGAGATGGGACAAGAAAAGATAATGAAGAGCCTTGTGGATCGACACAAGGACAGGGAGGTCTCACTCACCGATTGTGGTTCTGGGCAAAACAGACTCAACTATCCAACTTAGGGAAGAAAACAAGATCCTTCTCAGAGGAAGAGGATTCACATTCTTCTCCTGCTCCAACGTGGGGTCCCTCTCATGGGATACAGTCCCTAATGAACGTCTCTGGTGTGAGTCCTTCCCTGGGGCTGCAGCTCTTCACAAACTCCTCCAGCGCAGATCTCCCCCTCCATAGCACAACTCCAGGCACATTCTGCTCCAATGCCACCTCCCCACAGAGTCATGGCCCCTCTGGAAACAGACATCCATTCTTCCCTGGGGTCTACCATGAGCTGATCTCAGCTCCACCGTTGCCTTCCATCAGTGTCAGTGGGACAGATGCTGTCTCTCCAAGGGATGCGGGGAGGTCTCTGCTCCAGCACTCCTTCCCCTCTCTTCCCTCACTGACCTTGATGTTTGCATGGTGGTTTCTCTCTCATTCAACTCCTCCCACCACCTTCAAACCCCTCTTCCAGCTTCTCCTCCTTAAAAAGTAATTGCAGAGATGCCCAATGGCTCAGCTCTAGTGATAGGTCCAACTTAGAGCAAGTGCTGTCTTAGACTTGTCTCTCCTTTCCTGTTTCATCCAATAGCCTTTTACATTTGCTTCAGCAAACACAAGATTCACCAGCTCCATCTTACACATGGTGGAAAAATTGCCTGGGTAGAATCAAATGCTTTCCAGTAAGACCCTTGGAACAGCACTTAGGACCCTCCAGACCTCAGTGCCGACACTGTGTTTTACCATCCACTTTTTCAAGTAGCCTAATAGGAGGAAATATGTTTGTTCACTGCAGCTCAGAATCACTTCTTGGCTACAAGCCATTGAGTTAACTCTCCTTCATCCTTTAATTTAAACTCCTATTGTTTGTAGTTCTCAGTGTTCTAGACGTTCTCAGTGTTTGCAGTTTTGGCACTGTTTGTACTGGTTGCACTTTAAAGACAATATAGTCATGTTTTGTGAAATTACAGAGCACTTTAATTTTTGCCTATCAGCTAAAGCTCTGCTGTAATATCCACAAACCTTATACAGCAAATACCTATGGGAGTGCAGACAAACCATTCACTCCTGCAGTCCCAGGTGCTGAAAATATCTGTGCCTTTCAATCTAAAGATCCACAACACTTAAAAGTTGTGAGAGCTCACAGACCATGTACAATTCCTCCTATAAAGTGATATCCTCATCTAGAGCCAAAAATGTCCTCAGAGTACAGTAAAGTCCCAAAATTCCCACCCTTCCTCAAAGCAGGTGAAAAAGATGTTCTTCATGCTGTGTCCTGGCAACCAAAACAGTGCTCAGGATGTCTTGATAGCTTCTATTTCCCTCTTACAAATCTTTGGCAGCCCTTCCTTCACATATTCTCAGAGCTGTTGTGTAGAAAACAAACAGTAATAATTTGAAGCTGCTGTTATTCATCTATCTCAAGTCTAATGTCTGCCATCTACTTCTGAATTTCTCAAAGGTGCACTCTAGTCTCATGCCACTGCTGCTAGACTGCAGGTGGAAGTAATTCTTCCTGAAGGAAAACATCCACAGTAAGAAGTTCTTCACCTACAGTTGTAGGTGGTAAAGAGGGTTTCCTAAACATCTTTAACCACACAAGGCAAATCATCCTGTTCTCATTGGATTCCTAGCCAGACCACTATTGTGCTATTAGGAAGTTTTCCTGTGTATCCTGTCTTCATGTTGATAAGTCTGCTACGGTATCTAGTCTTACAGAACAACAAGGAATTTGTTTTCAAATAGGGGAAGCATTAATTTTTTTTTCTACATTCTGTAGAAAGCAAAAGAGAAGTCCTTGCATTTCCTTTCACACACGGAGAAATACTAGTCATGCAAAGCCATCAAGAATTCCCTGAGGACTTGTAAATTTTAAAGCCTTTTTAATAATGCTACACATGCTCATCTGAGCAGATTGATTAGCATCTGGAGTTGCAAGTTTCCACACAGAGAATCTGTGTCTCAATAGTCAATGGAAATGTTATTCAGCCTACCTGGTGACAAAGTTGAGAATGCAGAGCATGAACGCTGACTGTTTATGGATCATGAGCATGTGAGGGAAGGATTAAGGAACTTTCTAAAGGGTTTTATCACCCTGTCTTTGGCTAATTTCCCCTGGCTATTACACTGTGTACCTCAGGAACAATTCCATAGGACTGAGGGCAGAAAGTATAGAATATATCCACTCCTAATGTTAAATTCATGCTTTGGAAGAATTAATACCATGAGGAAGCAATGGCCTATAGTGAAAAATAGACAGGTTTCTTTCATGAAAATTTTTTCAAATATGTTACTTTGAAAAATCTCTTTAAAATATAAATCTCTGCCCTGTCAATTTTGAGAATAGAGTCTGAAGTACGTTTGCAAATAAGTCTACATAATTTTCAGACAGTACCAACAGCAGACTTCTGTGGACACTTTGCATGTCTTTTTACTTTGTATAGACTGCTAGAGCTTGATTCAATGCTTTAAACACAAGAACCTAGTGGCACTTGAGATATTCAAGGTAGTCCTGCCTAGCCTCCTGCATGGTCTGCCAGATCAGGTAGAGATAGACTTCCATAGGCCTTGTATGACCCAGCCCCATGTGGATACTTCAGATCAAAGGACACTATGTCCTATATTTAGGCAATTGAGCCAGACTCCAAGGTTTAGAAAAAGAAGGTATATAATACAAAAAAAAAAAATGCAAGATCTTTTTATTTAGTCTGCTATTTGTAATTTAAATGTGAACAGCTGCATAGGGAAATAGGGTAGAAAAGAAATACATTTAGAATTTGAGTTGTGTTTAATTTTTTTTAAAAAGCCATCCTGCTTACCATTAAATAAAGAGCCAATAACTACAGAAATGATGATGCCAATAGGATATCATTAACCCTGAAGACTATTTCTGCTGCTACTGAAGTGAGTGTCAAGAATCACCTTTGTCCTGATAGGGCACTTGATTTCAGTTTTTGATTGTTTTAATCCTTCTAAGACGTGCCAGAGTAGTGCTCCCTGAGAATAAAATATTTGCTTCATTTCAGTCTAAAGGTGAGGTTGAAACCATTTGTTTTTAAACCGCATGCTGTCAGCTATAATTAATGGTATGACCCTGACTACAGAGCTTGAAAGGAGTCTATACATTTTTGGTTGCATTTCTGGGGTTTTTGTTTGGCAGCTAGCCAGTTCCTTAAGCTTTTATCTTTGAATACAAAAAGTTACTTCAAGATATTGAGCACTTGGTTTATTTTAGTATTTTTATTGTTTTCATCTGCTAGGATCAGCAGTGAACGGACTTTTGCTATTTCAAGCTGTTGGTTAAGCCAACATCTCTCAAATCAGAAGAGGAAGATTAATTTTCCTTCAACAAGAATATATGCCAGCAGCTCTTCTGCCATTTTACTATTTTTCTTTTAAATAATTAGTCTGGTAAAGCATTGCCATTTTGCCAGAAATGCAATGGGCCGTTTCTCTCATGGTAGATGTACCAGCACACCAAAACAATGGTCTTGTCACTCCAAAAGTCATAGATCTAAAGAAAATTAAGGCCTTGTAACATACAGTAAATATGAGCTATGCAATTAAAGTAACACTTAGTGGTTGGAAGGAATTACACTACAATTAGATTATTGTAATATGTGTTTGAACATGTTGAACTGAGTTGGAAAAAAAGCACATGCAGCACAAGCCTATGCTCATAGAAGTCACTGGAAGTTTTGCTTCCCGCTTCTGGAAAACAGAATTGATTCTGACATTATAAGTCCCACATACACAGCTCAAGAGGGACAGAGAACTTCTGGAGAGAGTCCAGCACAGGGCCACCAAGATGATCAGGGGACTGGAACATCTTTCATATGAGGAAAGGCTGTGGGAACTGGGGCTGTTTAGTCTGGAGAAGAGGAGACTGAGGGGAGATCTTATTAACATTTACAAATATCTAAATGGTGGGTGTCAAGATGTTGGGACGTCCCTTTTTTCTATTGTATCTAGCAACAGGACAAGGGATAATGAGATGAAGGTGGAACACAAAAAGTTCCACTTAAACATAAGAAAAAACTATTTCACTGTTGAGGTGAGGGAGCCCTGGCACAGGCTGCCCAGGGAGAGTGTGGAGTCTCCTTCCTTGGAGGTCTTCAAGACCCACCTGGACACATTCCTGTGTGACCTGATCTAGGTGAACCTGCTTCTACAGGGGGGGTTGAACTAGATGATCTCTAAAAGTCCCTTCCAACCCCTACCATTCTATGATTCTATGATTTTAGACTAATCTTGCATAAAACACCAGGAATATGTATTTAGTATTTATCTTCAAAATGCATCAAAACTTTGACCTATAAATGAGGAAAAAAATAAGTATGTGTACCTTCTGGCATTAAATGTTCATCTTTGAATACTGTTTTGTTTTCCAATAGAATTAGCAGACAGGATTTACAGATCATAGTAAATATCTAATTACATGCACATATGTATAATAGCTAATTACCGCCTCTTTAATTTCTTTTCCCTAGGGCAACTAAGATAATAATACCAATTTTTTAATTTCTTTTTTCAAGCTTTGTTGAGAGTTGAAAGGCCTTCAGGCTATGTAAAATTAGAGAATTACATTAATTTATTTCTGTCAAATTAAGAGCATTTGAAAAAACCCAAGCATAACATTTAAGATCACTCTCGCTGTATCTTTATTTTAATAAATGAGGGCTTAGTTTTTCCTCCCTTGTGAAATGCATTTAAAAATTTTATATTAGCATCATGTATCTTCTGGGATACAGCTGTGAAAGCTCATGATTCTCAATTGAATTTTTCTTTTAACAGGGACAAGACCTTCCTTACTGGTAGACCAAGAGTGGACAACAATCACGTTCAGCTTCTTTATGGAAGGAAATGTTTGACCCATTGTTCTCTGTTTCCAGAAGCAAAAAGGAAATTGCAGGTTTGGAAGGACCTTTGGAAGCAAAGCCAGTGTAGCAAACCAAGCAGTCTATGAAAGTGCTTCTTCTATCTTACTGTGACCTGTGTGATTTCTTGCACAAATGCAGTGACTCATATGCACAGAGATGAAAAAAAATAAAATGGTTTGTTTTCCTCTCTGCAGTCTGATTCATCTTACTAGATGCAAGATGGGTCTAAAACCAAGTAGGTCTTTCACTTGCACTAAGGCCTCAGTATTTTGTGTGGAATCACATTTTCAAGGTGTTGATACAATTGTCTAGTTCAAACCACACGTCTCCTATGTGTTCTTCTTTGTGGGAAAGCAAAGCTGTTTCTGGTGTCCTAAGTAAATTTATATTCCTTAGAAATTAATGAATTGTACCTCAAAATTTTAATGGAGTTTTCCAGATGAAAATTAATATAATAAATTTTAACTGTAAATTTAGTCTTGTTTCCTGAACAGCTGTAGCCGATGCGGCCATTGTTTTGGGGCTGAGGGAAAGGTGACAGGACAATGTGATCTTGACTCTTTGTGCTGTTGCTTCAATCAGATAAGTGTGGTCTGAACTTGTTCCTGCTCAAAAGTTTAAGTCATTGATCTGCTAGATGGACACAAAGAACAACAACTCATTCAGTTCTGAAAAAAACAACCAATTCCATGGCTTTCACCTTCATGATATCTAGGTTTATGGTGAGAGATGAGACATACATGAAAAATAGATTCTTGTGTTAATAGCTTACCTTCTGGGACCATACAGGAGTCCTGTTCCACTTGTGAGAATGCTGATGTTGAGAAATATGTGCAAGCTCATATTTGTGTCATAGAATCTCCCCTCAGTCTCCTCTTTTCTAGACTAAACAGTCCCAGTTCCCACAACCTTTCCTTGTAGGAAAGATGTTCCAGTCCCCTGATCATCTTGATTGCCCTGTGCTGGACTCTCTCCAGAAGTTCTCTGTCCCTCTTGAGCTGAGGAGCCCAGAATTGGACACAGGACTCCAAATGAGGCCTCACCAGGGCTAAATATCAACATAGTCATATTTTCACAGCTTTATTAAAGGTTTGTTCATGAAATTACTGTCTCCTCAAGATTAGGAGGACAATAAGATAGGAAATAAGTGCTTTGGCTCATGAAATATAAAAAATTACATGGAATGTATTTTGTCTCTCTTACATGGAAAAAGCTTCCTACTTTGAACACCAACACCCGCATAGTGAAAGTCAAGCATTAAACATATGAACTGCCAAATGATTGCATTGTTCCATTACTTATAAAGTAACTTAAAACTAAAAGTTCAGATAGGACTCCTTTGAATTATACACTGGGGATGGAAAATTATGTAAAGTTGAAACATGTATCTGAAGAAAAAGACAGAAAGCGAAATGTGTTACCAACGTCTATGTTGTATTTCAAAACACCAGGATTCAAATATCTGTTCATTAAATTGCTTTCACACGTTCATTTCTAGGTGTTCTTACAACACATTCATTATCTGTACTTGCAGAAAACAGACTTAATGGTTTTCCAGGTCTGTACAAATTGTTTTAGGAGGAACATCTTGTCAATGAAACCAATATATTTTGCAAAGTATTCTGTAGTCAACTTTGAAAAGAAAATGTTTATTTTGATCTCAGTAAATTATGCTCAACTTTGTATTAAAGCATCTTTTACTGGACCAATCCTCAAACCAGGGTATGTTTTGGTGGTGAAATCCTCAGGCTAACTTTCCTGTCTATGTCCATCCTGAAAACGTATTTGATTTGCCAATTGTTAGTCTTCATTAAATACTTTTTTTTCCAAATAGAAATGAAAGTAAAACACAGGGTTATGGAAGCAGAGGCCCTGTCTGTCTTTCCAAGGACTGATGTTTTTGCTTTGTAAATCTGTGGGAACATTTTGCAGGCCTGAACAGCACAGATTCAAGCTCAGGGTTATTCTATTCAGAAAATTCCTAACTTGCTCCTACTCTTCCCAGGATATTCTCCTGCTCTTTCTACAGATGTTGTGAAGGGTGAATAAATGGGAAAGATAGAAAGCTGTGCATGAAAAAGATGAGTTATCACAGGAGGATGAGGAAAGAGAAAAAAATAATGGGATGGAGAAACAAAGAATAAAATAGAATATTTTTTAAGTGATATATGTGATTTTAATTTGACTAATGGTACATTGACTTACTGCTGTCAATTAAATCAGCAATTGGCAGATTGTATGTATTTCCTTATAAAAATCTTGAAACTCCTCTGAAATTGTTTCTGACATGACTTAGCTGGACTTCCTCTTTATTTTTTCCTAATCAGACTGAAAGTGTTTGAATGAGGAAGAGGGTTTAGGTAAGCAGATTGTAATTACTTCACTAGATTAATTTTCTTACAGATCGAATCTTTTCTCAGCAGAATGAAATATAGTCCTGATATCTCATCACAGTCTCTATCCATATCACAATGAATAATCTCATTATACTCTGTACTCAATTTCCTTTCATGACAGATCCTCAGTTTATGCTGGTTGGTATAATTCTGTTGAAAGATCAGACCTATGTCTACATTAGATTTATAAACGTCCTATAGAAGAACTAGCTATAGATTAATAACATCTTGAAATAGGTATTATAAATTCAAAACATTTAAAAAATGATCACATTTAATTGTAATCTCACTTGTATCACAGCACTGCAACTTCTGTGACTCCATGTAAGTCGTTTTTGATTAACACCAATATAAATTAAATGAAAATCAGACCAATACATGATCAGTGCTTGCAGGTATGTGAGACTTCAGCTTATTGGCAATTTTTTCTGCTGTTGTCAAACTTCTCTTTTGCACACACAGCTTGTAGTACATTTAAATCTGAGGATCTCAGTGCACTTTATGAAGACTAATGGATGATACTTCACAACAACTCTATCGAGTAAGGATTACTGCTACTGTTATTTGTCATCTATTGAAGGTTACAGCGGATTTGGGTTTATTGATTGATGTGATATATTGCTTTCTCTCTTGACCTTAGAAATGGAACGGGTGTTTTTGTTGTCAGTTGATGTGCTTTAAGGAGCAGTAAACAAGCATTCTGTATTTTCAAGTTTCTGTATTTGAACAACAAACATTATTGGTGTGCTCCTTTAAAATGCACATGAGAATAACATGTATGAATAGATGAAAAGCAACCCCAAAGAAATACAGTCTAGGGATTGTTTTTAACATCTTTCTTTTGGGCCTAACTTCTCCCATCCCTATCTATGACACCTGCATTCTTCCCTTATTTTTCTGTTACCTCCCACACAGTATCCACAGCATCTAAAGATACCTTAGCAACAACGCATGACTGCAACCTCTCTCTTGCTACCAACAGCACCATTCACATAAGAATTACAGTCCTTGTCAGCCTGAAAGACATGAAAACAGGATATTTTCTAACCACGCTCACCTAAAGATTTTGTACTGGTTTGCCACAGAGACATTAAGCTTAGTAGCATGTCTATATTACATGGACAGCGCTAACTAGTTTTAGAAACATCATCTATCAGCTGTGAGCAGAATCCCCAGTTTCCCCTTACACACAATTATTTCAGCTGGCATGGTGCACACATCAAGCCAGCAGCTTTTGAAAATGCAACACCATTCCCTTCACATTGCAAATGAATATATTCACCATGTCATAAAAAGCTACTGCTTCAACAAAGGAAGGGATGACAAGTCAATTCGGCTTGTGTCATCATTTTAGCGCAAGTATTAGCCTGTCCCTCTGCTCAGAGACATGTTAAGGCATCAGCTAACACCCAAGCTTACCCACTGTGACTAAAGATGCAACACGTCCATGGTATAGCCAGATTCCACATGGCAATTCATTGCAATAGATAATCACTCCTCACACATGCATGGAGCTTGTGACAAATCAAATAGGGCACCCTATGCATCTGTAAATGCAAAACTGTCACAGAAATAAGTAGGAAATTTCTCAACATCCAGGATCAAGATTATTTTTAAATTCCATGGTAAGTTGACCACAGCTAGCTGCTAAGCCTCATGCAGTCACGTCTTCACTGCTCTTTCCCAGTAGGATAACAGAAAGAACAGGAAGAACAAAAGTAAGAAATTTTGTGGATCAAGATGAAGAAACAAACAAAGGCAAGGGGGAAAAAAACCCAAGTTACACAAAGGGCAATCAGTCACTGCTTTACCCTAGTAGATCAGTACCCAGTCAGTTCCCGTGAAATAGCTACATCCCACAGCAACCACCATCCCCTTGTTTTTATTGCAGGACATAGGATAATATAGTACAGAGTATCCCTTTGGTCAATTTAGGTCAGTTGTCCTGGATGTGTTTCCTCCTGATTTGTGCCCATTCCCAGCTGACTTGCTGCAGGTGCAGAGTGGGAAAAAAGAATATCTTGATGTTGTGCAAGTACTAAGCAGCAAAAAAAAAAATGCTACTGTGTTATCCATACTTTCTGGTCTCAAATCCAAAACACATACAGACTGATGTGAGGAAAACTATCTCCATCTTAGCCAGAGACAGTACACTATGCAATTAAAAAAAAAAAAAAAAAAATCAGATGTGGAATAAATTCCCAATAAAAGAAGAAGAAGATAGTCTGAAATTTGTGTCTTCATCCTTACTCAAGGAAGCAGGCCATCCACCTAATCACCACGTGCACTAGGACCCAAAGTAGCTTTTTCCTGTAATAATACTGCCACCCACCTAGACTGTTCATCCTTTCTTAATTTTCTGCCATCTTTCCACATCTTGAACTCTCATTCTCTTTTGAGTAACAACCTTAAAAGCTCTTCATCCTTGTTTTGGACATCTCAGTGCTACTATTACTAATAGTGCTGGAATAAATTGAATGAGAAGAAGAACTGACAGTAAGTCAAATCCTATTTACTTCAGTAGAATGATTCCTATTGTAATGTGCTGCTGTTAGTCAGATATGACTCTCTCCCTACATCAGTAGGTTTTCTGGAATTTTAAACTTTAAGAAATCACTCACTGGTAGCCATGAACTCACATTACCTTCTCTTTGTGAACAACAGAAATATTGAATTTTTTACCTGAATATCAAATATGACAAACCATTGTATGTGCATTGCTTCAGTTAAACCACTTTCATACAGTAACTTATTTTCTTAAAGTCCTCTTCAAACATCTCTTTTTAATTTATTACATAAGTGTACAGAAACATATGGGAAAGAAATTTAGTATTTTAACCCAATATACCATTCTCAGTTTGTAGACAAGTCAGTTGAGATTGATTACCTATTTCCAGACCTGTTTATTGTATGTATGCTATATTTTGCCAGTAAAAAGGGGAATAAATGTCTTCTTTGCAGTAGAAAATCTTGGTTTACTAAAGTAATCATCATAGAATCATCAAAAATTACTTGGCCTCAGTATTTCAAGACATTATGGCAGGAGTGTTCCAAATACGACAACTGAAGGAGCTGTAAGTGTGACTTCAGAATTTGATCTGATAATAAGAGTTGTGGAGTTGTAGTTCTGAAGTTCTGCCTCCTTTAATGTACTTTCCACTTTGTTGATGGAGTTTCAACACATACACTATAGACTGGAAACAAAAGATGGATGTTAACTCTTTAATGACAGTCCACTGAGAGAGAAATAACTTTGGGAAATGAGGTATTGCTTCTTTCAATAAAGTTTAATTTGGTAAACATATGGTAAAAACATCATCTACCTCATATCCTAGAGGTAACACAGGAAGGAGAATGCTTAATTTGGTTATCCGTCCATCACAAAGTGTTAGGCAGGTTTATAAAGTCTTGTAGAGCTCCCTTCATACATGCAGAAACCATGGAGTACTTCTTCCCAGAGTGTTCACAACTGTGTGACATATGCATCAATCTGTTATGTTCCCCTTCCTACTCTCAGATTGCATATGAGAAGAAGATAACACTTGAAGTCAGGCCATACACAATGAACAATTAAAATTATTTCACTTATTTCAATTATGAACTCCGAAAAACGGCCCATTCTCTGGAAGCACTTGCAAGCCTCACATACCTCTCTGATGCTACCATACCCCCCATAAACTTTGAAAAAGTTGTTGACAGTAAAACATTAATGCGGTTAATGGCATTTCCATTCTATCGTTTAGTATTAGCATTTGATCAACATTTTAGATCTGAAAGAGGAATGACTTTAGAAGTTTTTAACATATTACAGATATTTATTAGCTTCTTTACAGGGTGGTTTGGGACATAATAACAGATGTTACCAGATGGTCCAACCAAGATCCCTACCATCTCAAACTGTTTTGTCTGCAGTATCCCAAATGTATATTTCCCAGGAGAAGTAAGACATCTGAGATTCCCTATGAACACTATCTCATGTTACACATATGCTCTAAAATCACTTGATTTGTTTGCTAGTCAGGCTTCTCTCTTTCAGAACAGCTTCAGATTGCCATGGGACCAAAGCTGTGTCTACCCTTAGCCTCTCATTGACTTTGAGAACAAATGGCATTGATTGTTTTTCTATTGTTGTAGGCATCCCTGGTGTATACACACCAGAAATAAGCAAGGAAAAAAACTCAGCACTTTAATCAGTAACAATTCGTTCTGTTTGTTGTTGCCAATGCCTGGAATGTTTAGATTAAGCAATTCTTGAATATGGTAACTCACATCCTCTCTCCCATTTTCTAGTGATGATATTTGCAAGTCAATCTTGATGCATGGTAAAATAGAAGCACTGAAAATTTGACTTACTTCTCTAGAGTATTAGTTCATCTTGAGATAAATATGAAATTAAGTTCCATAGAAATGTCAAGTTAGTAAATTCTACCAACAAAATAACTGAATGTTTCCTGAATCCACTTAAGTCTGAATATGATTTATTACTTCTTTTTTTCTGATCTCTTCTGTTTGCCATTTCCTTAGCTTTGAGCAGAAAAAAAAAAAAATGCTGCTCTTGCAGTTCTGTTAACCTTTGTATATATTCCCTCAAAAGGGAATTTTGTAAATTTTGTAAATTCACCACAGGCTTCATGACTCCTGGGAAGGTGGGATAGTACCTGATTTCTGGAAGTCTGGAGAATTCATGTCCTTGGGATTTTTCATGTTAGTCAATGTCATTTTCCCAAGTTCTAACTCAAATGCTCCTTTTTATGTGAGAAATTCAGAGAACTGACAAGTAGCAGAAGACTTCTAAAAAGTTGTGTTCTCAAAGGCAAGAGACAATCTCAGGAATCAGGCACAAGTATAATTCTTTTTGCCAGGAACTGTAATGTCCACACACTCAACAGCAGTGGAAAGCAGCAAGTCTCGAGGCAAGGTGGTGTTAGAAAACAGAAGCTAGCTTCTGGGTTTTCATCACCATCCTCAGAAGAGTGAATATGATATTCCAAGAGTGTTTATTAGTGCTTCCCAAATCTAGACAACATATCTTATGACAGTGACTTTTGTTTAAATGTATGTTTATTTCTATTACCTTAATTCAAGCCTTTCCAAACTAATAGAGACTGGTTCCTTCTCAAGAGTTCCAGGTTTTATTGCTGTTACCATTTAATTCCTACAATGGACTTACAGTCTAAACAATGGTGTTCTGAAGATCATAGAATCATAGAGTCATAGAATGGTAGGGGTTGGAAGGGTCTTTAGAGAGTAGCTAAGTTCTGGAAATCTCATTTAAAAGTTTGGCATTCTAACTTTCAAATAATTTGCAAGGCTAAAGTGATTCTTGTGCTTAAATATAGGTGAGGATCTAAGTTTGACTCATTTGAGTAAGATTCTTACATAACCAAGTAGTCTAGTGTACTTTTTAACTCTGTTTTGATTATTACAGGATTTTCGTGACCATAAACAATTCAGCTTAGGAATCCACATAGAAATATTTTTTTCTTGCTTTTTAGAGATATGGCTTCATCACAGTTTTCACAATGTGTAAGGAATCTAGGCTGGGGCTGCTCAGAGTGTTGGATTGAAGGTGGAATTTTCAAGGAGACTGTCTCAGGATACTTTATTGTAAGGATCACAGTAAATGACAATTTTTTCCCAAGTCCCAGCAGCTTGAACGTAGAATTAACGTGGAACAGAGAATTAAAAGAACGCATAGTAATCTCACCTTTCATTTTAAATATGTGACTTCCTAGAAATTACAATTACAGAAAAATTGTGAAACTGGAACCATGTTACTTCTCAGAATTTGCAAAACCAGAAGGAAAGGCAGAGAATAAGGCATTCATTTGTTTAAATGTTAAGATATTTAATCCTCCTTATTACTTTTGCAAGAGTGACGCATGATTTTTAACTTACATAATTAGTAACATTTCTTTTCAAAAGCAGAGTTTTGAATATCAAAAGTTACTTAGGCACTGCATTTATACATATTCAGTTTCAACTGAGGTTTTTTTGTCTCTCAGTTACCTTGGCAAAATTCCTCCATTTGCTATTAATTTACATGGGAGATTTGTATCTAGGTTTTCCAGACTAGTCTGAAAACACTGAAGCCTTAGGACACTCTTGTGCTATTCTGTCACTTCATTCGGTTTTAACCCCTCAATCATCCATCCAAGTAGTTACCTATGAGAAGAGCCATAGATCAAAGGGTCATTGTACTCTGAGAAAATTGACACCCTTTGATCACTTGAAAGTTGTTTTTCTCAGGCTATGCTGGACATCCTCCCCCTCTCCCACATTCCCCCTCACACACAGGCAGTTTATTCCAAGCAGATGTTAGCTAGTGCATCTTCCACTTTCCTTCTCAGATGACTTGCAGAACCACATCTGCTCAGTATGAGCTAGTCACCTCTGAGGCTTTCTGTCTGTCGACTTCCTATAGGATGTTTTCATTTTTAGCCACTTCCTATACTCCTTTGTCTCTTCCATTTACTTCCCATCTTCATCTTCCTATCTTTGCATCTATTCTAAGCTGTTGCCTTTTTTCTACTCTGTGTTTATTCTCATTTTAAATATTCTCATTTTAAAAAATGCTGAGCAAGAAGAAAGCTTAACATTTGCTAATTGTAGATAAGGACAGAGATTAAGTGATTTGCCCAAGGCCACACAGAATTCTGCAGCAGAAAGGTGAATTGATTTTAGGCCTCTGTGACTCAACAGACTCATAAAAGAAGTCTTATTTGAAGAATATATTTTAAATATCAAATCAAACTTTGAGTCTAAATGAAAACAGCTCCAATTACAGGGCTGCTTTTATCTGCTAGTTTAATCTTAGTACTATTAGGCACATGGTAAGTCTAGACTTACCAGGTGAGGCAATGCCTGTCTGACTCATATGCATGGCTTTTCCTTCTTTTGGTCTCACAACATGGCTGAGGCACACACCCAGGCCTATGAGCTGAGGGGTGTAATATAGATGTAAACATATTAAGGTAAGTATCAAAGCTCCAGGAACTATCTCTGAAAAACACAAAGTTCTCAAGGACTTGGTCTGTGTCAATCTAATCATTGAAATATGACCAAAACTTTTTTTTTTTAACAAAGAAATTAGTTTTTGAAACAGAATAGTTCATTTGTGTTAAGACAAACCACTAGTTTACCCAGGGTTTCATTGGTATGACTTTTAGGTAGAGTGTAGGTGTTTGCTTACATCGAATTTCTTAATGTATTGATAAACAAAACTGTTTATTTATACCACTCAAAATAGCATCTAATGTTGCTTTCTGCTATACTCCAAGCCATTATGTCATTATCCTTGGCAAAGAACTGCTAGAAAATGTTGTCAGCCTCTCCACAAAAAATTAGCTCTGCAATATCACTGAATTGTAGAGGCTAAGCCAGTGCTTCAGCCTAACAGAGAATATCTCTGTTCTTCAAGCCACCAGAGAAAGTTCTCTTAGAAAAACAACAACAACACAAGTTTATGATTCACTTTCAGACTTTGTTCACCTAAATGACTTGTTTGTGCACTAGAGAAGGAAAACAAGAGATTCCAGAAAGCTGCACACACAGCATGTCCTTTTAACTACATAATAAATGCACACATATATGTGTACATAAGGGAAAGGTTGGGTGATCTTTCAGTGAAGTTTTCCAAGTTAATTGTCCTTCACACTGACGAAGCATAGTCCACTATGACTGAAGGTTTAATGTCTGAATTTAATATTAAACTGTGCAACAGGGAAAGTGAGGTAGGGTTTTCTGAGTTTTGTCTTTTTTTTTTCCTAAATGCTGAAACTTGATCTGAACCGAAAGCATGACTACAATTTTGAGTTGGTTCAGGGAAAAGAATAGAAGACCAGGAATTCAAGACATTATGTTTACTTCAGTGTTTTCTATTCTAATGAGACTGTACAACTTACAAGTTTCAAAAGAAGTTTAAACATCTGTTTGTCTCCAATTTCCTAGTTACTATGTAAAGAAAGTCTCAGATTTGCATTGTGTCCTGCAAATCTGTATATCTTTCTTCAGATTAGTTCGTTACATTCACTCTCCCTCTGCCTTGTCTTTGTGCTGATGTCATCTTCCCTGCCATAGAATGTTTTAATGAGCAATATCCACTCACTCAGAGAGACTGGGTACAGGAAAAGATAATTGAGGATGTACAGAAGACTGAAAATCCAGACTAGGAAAGCAAAGAAGTTGAACCCTGCCAAATTGTAAGTTCCTTATGATATGTCCAGTGAAGTCGATTAAACTTGATTGGAAAAAAGATTGATTTCGCTTGGCAAAGGTTCAGTTAGAGATGCGTAAACTTCACAAGGTTGTTGTTTATATTATGGTAACATCCAGAAATTTCAGATCTCAAAAGGAATTGTTTCCCACCTTAAAAGATTGATAATCTGATATGAAGACACATACTATACCATTAGGGGTGCTTTAAGAGTGCTTCAAGGACTTTTAAAGAAAGAAAATATAGGTAAAATAAAAGTATAACTGAGGATCGGTATAAAAGAAGAGTAGAGGTATAAATACACAGTCTTTACAGAAGCCCTTGCTAAAGCTGAGGGCATAATAAGCAGTTGGAAATAGAAGAGGTAAAGAAAAGACTTCAGTTAGAATGTTGAGTAGACAAAGGAACACATCACTCCATTAATGAAGGTAATAGCAACTGATTTCATCCCTTATCACAAAAAAGGTGAGTGGATAGTAAACAAGTAATTAAAAAAATAATAATTTTAAAGAAAGAAATAGGAGCAAAGGCTAGAACAGTGAAATAACAAGTTACCAAATACACTGGATGTATTCATGTTGACAGTCTGTTGAAATTCACTCAAGAATGCTGAAGAAAACAGGCAAAGTGATCTCAGAACTTTTAGCAAAGACCTGAAGAGTTTACAGGGAGAAGAAGACACTCCGAAGAAAGGAAGAAAGGCAATAAGAGAATGAACTGTTGTGGAAAAGTGAAAGGAATTTAGAGGAAGATAGGTCACTTAAATTTCTTTACACTTCTGAAATATTGAAACATATTATCGGTTAATTTATTTGTAAAGATTTAAAAATAATCAAGTGACAAACCAATATCAATTGGTCAGTCCAAACTGTAATACACTAGTCTAATTTCCTTCTCTACCTGTCTTCAGCCTATTGGATAAAGAATTAATTTTGAATTCATTAGAGAAGACATTATGCATTATTTATTTTGTCTTTAATTTCAAACTAACCTACATGAAGAAAACTGGGAATAATGACTTTGGTTAAACCCAGGTCATGAGAGCGGTGCATGTTGCCTGGGGAAAAACAGACTTTCAGGTACTTACAAATTGCTTCCTAGTCAAACAGTTATCCAGAGGACATTGAAATGGTGCCCTCCTGTACGTGTTCTGAGCCTGGTTACATTCAGTATTTTAATGTTCTGCTTTGCGCAGGTGCCTGAGTTTCTTGTGTCATCATTTTTACTATCTAGCAAAGTAGTTCTAATGTATATGCTGTCTCATCAGATGAAACAGAAATCAACTGCCTGAAAGGTCTCAAGAACAAGATCTTGCCCACTTAGGAACGGAGGATCTTCTTCCAGATACTTTCCAAAGTAGTTATTTTTCATCATTGCCTAGTGGAAACAGAAACGCTTATTTTAGGAGGACAACTTTACTAAACATCTAAATTGTGGATGTTTAAATGAGAAAAGCTGGATTCAGTCCTTTAATAATGAAATTGAGCATGCTTCTGGATTTCCTAGGTAGCTGCAAAAGTGAGAGTTACAAAGCAGTTGGAGGAGTAGAAGTTGAATGATCTAAATTAATTCTAGAAATTACTTCAAAAGACTAGATACAATTTTATAAACACAAGAGTACAAATTACTTTGAAGAAACATAACTCCATTCTACAAATACAAAATAAGAAATATGTTTAATTGCCATGCTGCAAAAAGAAAAATAAAGTGATTCATAAATTGAATTTATGCCTCTTGCAGAAAAGACAGCTCTTATTCTGATTTTAATGACTAGTTACATAAATAACTTTCAGGGAATGTTAGGGCATTTTCTGCTCCAAAGAGGGTGGCTAAAAGACTTATTGAGGTAATTTTGACTTCTGTACTCTTTTGATACAGTAAATATTCTAGGAGAAATACAGGATGTGAATCGAAAGCTTTATTATTCACTCTCGATAGATAGGAAATCAAGGTATTTGAAAGGAAAGTAACCTACACAAGTCCATATAGAATGTCTATGGCAATGAGCCAGGAAGAAGATGTGAATCTGTTAAATACTCTGGAATTTGACTACAAAGCCATTTTCTTTCAGGCCTTTGTATTCAGTGTTTATCTAATACCTATCAAGAGTGATCTTCCTTTTCAGACTACATGCCTTTGCACAACAGGCCTAGCTCCCCTTCCTGAGGGAAGAGCAAGCAAGTCCTGTCTCCTCTTACAACGATGACCTTCTTTTAGATATTCAGTGAAGCATCTTGCTACCCACTTTTAAACCTGCCAAGTCTGAGTGTCTCATAGGTTCCTGCATGAGAACGGAGAAATCACTTTGCATTTTGGGCCACGTTAGCCTCAAGGTGCATTTTAGGTCAATTTGGAGGGTCAAGTGGACACCTCAGGACAGCCATGGGCAGATGAAGACCCCAGTGCTTAGAACATGTACTGCTCGTGTTACAAGAAGGCTCTGTGAGATTTAAAAAATCTGTGTCTGTCAGAAACTTCCTGTTCTGACAAAAGCTAACCCAGTTATGTAAGAAGGTGTTAAATGTACACGGAAAAAATATGCTTTTCCAAGAAGCCAGGCAGTGATTACATTTGCTAAATCTGCAGTCATTTTCCAGTAACAAATAAATAATCAAAGACAGCACATTCTGTGGGGAAAAAAAAAAAAAAAGTGTTGAACTAAAGGAGGCAATTGCCATTTCAAATCAGTAAAATGTAGTTCCTTGTATTTTAATGTTAAACAAAAAACAAGACTTGCCCAAAGAAAGCAACAGCTAAGCTGTTTGTTTCTACATTCTCTTGGATCTTCAGATCTCTTCCAGGCAGACTTGGGGATAAACAGGTTTGTTTATGAAAAATCTGCTCGTTACTGCATCAGCTATATCTACAGCATTTCGGTTTCAGATGAAGTTGTGCTTCAGATATTTGTTTGTTTAAAATTAGGGGATGCATAGCCTAATGAATAAAAGCAGAGAGCTAAAGTGACATAAGTGAGATTCTTAAATAATACTTTCAAATCTGTAGGTTCATCTTGAAGCAATTCATCGTAAATACAGCCCAACCAAAAAAAAGTCAATAAACATTAAATATGTAAACCCATTCTGTCTTTCTATTTCCTGCTGTGTTTGACACTATTCCAAATGCAGGTTACTAATATTGTTAACGCAGAGTTCCTGAGAACTGGAGGAGACTACCTCTAAATATCACCCCGCTTCCCACCTGTTTTCAAAATACTTCATTTCTTTCAGGGCACACAATTCCTTTGTAACACTGATCTTTCTCTGTGTCACGTTGCTGTGAGACAGTGTGTAACTGAAATGTTTAGATTAGTTTCTAGGACTGCATCCATCTTTGAGAACATCCTACCCCTATACTTCCAGGTAAATACTGAAACACATTTTGTGAAACATTTGTGAAATGATTCTGTATTTTTATTTCTTCTCAATAAGGATGTTAATTGGGCAGGAGGGAAGAGAGTTGGCAGACAATAGTACACAGCCATCTACACCCAGCTGACAACTGTGTTAATAGGCTTTTTAAAAAATGTGTTACATGTCACTGACTTGACATAGAACAGCTGTGTCCAGACAGAGAACACTAAAACCTACCACCTGGCAAATGATATATTCTTTATGGACAACAACTTGTCTTTGGAAGACCAGAGATGTCACTATTTCTGCTTTGTTGAAGATGGATGGCCACCTACTGAATGAGAATGTGCTTTTAAATTGGAAAGATCTTACTCAACTAATGAATACCCATATCCTCACATACAGCATCAGTAGAATTAGAAGTCAGAGGATGTTCTTCAGTTACAGTTCTCTGCATAACCTGTATAGTTTGGGAGGATTGTTTTGTTGAGTTTGGGTTATTTTCCTGAGTGGATTTCTTTTTATCTCACCCGATAAGCTAGTTTCCTTCTTGCAAATAGATTAATGCAAATTACCCTTTCTTCACAGGGTATTTGTCAACAGTTATAGTAACAAGGAAGAAAAATATCAAAATGCTGCTGAAAAGGAATGTGACCTGAAAAACAAAGGGCCTGGTGATTTCTAATGAACATCCTCTCCTCATGACAGAAGGCCTACAGGTTTTAGTTCAGAATAAGTTGCTTTTGTGACATGCAGTGAACAACCTCTAAAGAAAAGAAGTTAACCATCTTGTCTTCTGAATCCTGAAACCATGTGCTGACACTAAGCAATAACTAATCATGACCAAATATCCTTATGTTCTACAGCCTACATAAAACCCTCTTATGCATAATAAAGATACTGTTATTATTTCCCTCTTTCTTCTTGCACTTATATTTTCCAAGGCTGGAGGAGCACCCTTATTATTTCCCCTTTTGCCATTTTCTTTACAGTTTCTGTTGTATTGACTGCCTGGAGTGTGTGTCTTCTTCCTTTCCTGCATCACAGGCTACAAAGCAGTGCACTGCTTTGACTTTCTTTTCACTATTCATTTATAACTTATAACTTTATGCATTTCATAGTGCAAACTTTCATTAGAAAACACTATTCTTTTTATAAATAGCAAGATAATCCATTTTCAGTGCACTGGCTCAACCTCCTTTTAGAACAGCGAGTGTTTAGTGATACCACATAGTCTGTTAAGCAGCATGTCTGTTAAGTTCTCCCATTCTACTTATTCTCATAAGGGAGCAAGGAAAGAGTACTCAATAATATTTTCTTTTCCTGGAACTCTAAGATTTACCAGTTTCCCTAAGGTTACTTTTTTTCTCCTGAGAATAAATGCATTGCATGTTACAGGGCCCAGATCTTTAATAACTGTAATTAGCAATTCTTTTCATTAATTTGAAAGTAAAATCATATTTATAAATATCCAGCCTGTACAGGACAAGGCTGATGTTGAACATGCACTGGAATCATACTATTAACCAGTATAACATTACAGTAAGTTCACTACAGGCCTTGAGAGCATATTTCTATGTTTCCACGTGAACAGAACATCCAAATAGGAGTTTTGTAAGAATTAAGATTGCAAAAGCACCCATTCCCACACTGATACTAACTTTGTTTTGCTAGTAAAACAATGTGGCTTTCTCTTATGATGTGCTGCATTTTCTGGTCTACATTAGAAGGGGCTTTTCAGCTGTTCACTGATGGAGAGAACTGTACTATAAGCTGCTGGGTTTATATTTTGCATGTTATAATTTGTGATAACATAAAATCATTATAGATTTATATTGCTACTGCAGTTCAACTACAAAACAAACAAGAAACAACAACAAACAGACAATATAAATAGAAGCCAAATAAAATAGTATAAACAGGAGAAATCTTGAGAACACTCTGTTTTAGGAATGCCTGTTAAGAAAAATTCACCTTTTGACAACTAAATCTAAATACAACATTCTTATTAGTTTTTCACGTAAAAGCAGAAGAGGCTTAGACCAAAACACAGGTGTTAAGTGGTGTTAAGTTCAAACATTTGCAAACTGAGTTTTCTATTCACACATGCACATCTTGCAAATGTGCACACAATAAGACAGAAGGAAACATTCTGATGTGCAGACTGCATAAAGGCTCCAGCTAGCAAACACAGTCTTGCTTTTCAAGGCAATCAGACTAGTTTAGCCTTAATAAACATTAGTCCAAGAGTGACTAGGCTTTATAACTTACCTATGTTTTGCTGGAAAAATGTAAAAATAGTGTGAAAAATATGGTTTTAAATGGGAAAAGTGGATATACCTGTAGGTAATTGGATAGTTCTGAATCTGGAGACAAAAACATTAGAAATTAAGAACAAAAGAAAACGTTCATCTAGAGTACTGTGTCCAGTTTTGAGCTTCCCAGCTCAAGAGGGACAGGAAACTTAGGGAGAGAGTCCAGGGCAGGGCCATCAAGATGATCAAGGGACTGCAGAATCTTTCTTATGAGGAAAGGCTGGGGGATCTGGAACTGCTCAGTCTGGAGAAGATGAGACTGAGGAGGAACTTCATTAATTCTCACAAGTATTTAAAAGGTGTATGTGAGAAGGATGGGCCAATACTTCTTCTATAGTGTCCAGTGGTAACAGGCAAAAGTTGGAACACAAAAATTTCCACTTAAACATAAGGAAAAACTACTTTATTGCAAGGGTGGGGAAGTCCTGGCACAGGCTGCCCAGGGAGGTTGTGGAACTCTGGAGGTTTTCCAAACCTGTCTGGATGTGTTCCTGTGTGACCTGATCGAGGTGAACCTGTTTTAGCAGGGGGTTGGACTGGATGATCTCTAGAGGTCCCTTCCAGCCCCTGACATTCTGTGATTTTATGATTCTGTGATTATTGCTACCATATGTGGCATCATATGATGTTTGAAAATTTCTCTTCCAGTTTATTAAAAGCAATCTGGGATCTCTGACGTCTACTCTAGTCCACCAATACATGTGTACATATTAGTCAAGGTATATCATCTTTCAATTGCAATTATTTCCCTTTCAGGTCTTAAAAAAAAAAAAACCACAAAAAACCAACATATTCCTTTCTGACTCTTGAATTTCAGCACAGCTCCCTGAAAGTGGTTTCCAAATGGCATTGCTACAGTTGCCTGCTATGATTTGCCACGGTTCAGTTTCCTGCTCAGTTCTGGTCCCTAGTGAAAGGACTTGATGCAACACAGGTTGCCTATCAGCCATGGGCCACACCTCTGGACTCTGCCATTTCTTGCTCATCTGTACTGGGAGAGTGGTTATCCAGGCGTACTCGGAAGCATAGAATGTTCTCTCTGTGCAAACAAACCTGCAGGAGTAAACACCATATCCTTGGCTCATGGTGCTTGTGAGTCACTTTTTGTTGATGAGTGGTGGTTTCAAGTGTGGGATTGTAGCAAGGAAACTGTTTTGTTTCTGCTTTGCTTTTATTCCATGAAAAGAATATAACTACCATACTTGGCATTCTCAAAGCTTTGTACAAGCTAATCCTTGCAACATACCCATGAGGTACGCAAGTATAATTAACCCTATTTCAAAAGACATGGAAGCCAGGACATAAAAGGATAAGTCATTTGCCCAGATCCTAAAGGTAAGTCAGGATCTGAATCCATAGAATGGTAGGGTTGGAAGGGACCTTTAGAGATCATCTAGTCCAATCCCCCTGCAGAAGCAGGGTCACCTAGATCAGGTGGCATAGGAACATGTCCAGGCAGGTCTTGAAGACCTCCATGGAAGGAGACTCCACAACCCCTCTGGGCAGCCTGTGCCAGGGCTCCCTCACCTGAGCAGTGAAATAGTTTTTTCTTATGCTTAAGTGGAACTTTTTGTGCTTCAGCTTCATTCCATTACTCCTTGTCCTGTTGCTAGCTAGAATCCAGAAGAACTATCTTTTGCCAGACAAATTGGTAATGGACTAGACAAACTGCTTCTTGAGCCCTTTATCAAATACCTGGTTAAAAACAAGTAGGACGATTAAAATAGCAGGAGTAGTGCAGGCTGTGGATCCAATTGAAGCTTGAAATTCAAAAGCAATGCCTGCCTGTACATCAGGGGATGTTTGAGTCCAGACCACTGAGCATAATACAGTTCAGCTTTATGCCTCACTCTGATTTTGTGTTAAAATTTAGTGAGGTCCTAACATAGTGAAACTGCATCAAACAGCTTACAATTTTTTCATTTTTCCACCCACCACTATCATCTTTCACTTCTTTCCTCAGGTCTCCTATGTTCTCCTTCACTGTCACTCACTCCACCCTTAAAATCTCTGTCAGCTACTTACCTTTTCCCTTCCTCTAGAAACTCTTTCTCGAAATCACACCCCTCCTTTAAGCCATTTAACTGACCTCATAGAGGCCCATTTCCTCCTGTCATGCTCTCCCCACCTAGGAAACATCCAGCTTCTGCCCTGAGTGAGGTATCACAGAACCCTCCCACCCTTGCTGCTCACTCCTTAAGCACATGACAATACACAGGCATACTCTGCCTATCCCCAGGGTCTGGGTGGTCCTTCTGCTCATTTGTCTGCCTTTTTGTCAGCATGTCTTTCCACTTGTACTACTACAAATAGGGTCAGATTATCTGGGGAAGGAGACTGTTAATTTTATCTGAAATAGTTACAAATGCATGAGAGGGAGTTGGGAAATGCAAAGCAGATCATATTGCATACTAGGAAAAAAGGGGATGTCTTTGATTTTGCCAGGGAAAAGGCAAGTGAGGTCAACCAAAAGAAAAACTTTGCCATCTTGAGCCATTTTTAATTAAAAACTGATAATATCTTTCTCTGCAGCATGACTCTGCATATGCCTGTCATTCCACTTTAGAACCAGAGGAGATCACTTTGTCTGTATAACCACTTTGTGCAAGTTTGTTTATATATTTAATGCCAAGGCAGATTCATTTAAATTTACTATTTGCCTGCACACTAAGCTTGACAATTTGTAATACATAGGAGGCATAAGAAAACACTGAGCAAAAGTTAAAAGCTGTGCTAAGATTCCATATAATTTCACCGAATGTGTTGGAGCCTTACTCTTTTTTTAAGGGAAATGACCTCTTAAGAATGTCCACTTAATTTTTTAGAAGGCCGAAATGTGTAATGTATAAGATATCTTTACAAAAACACGTACAGATGTGTGTGCATGTATGATTGTGCATCTGCATCCCTATATGAGTATTCCTCTCTCTCTGGTGTGTGTGTGTGTTTGTGTAGAGATACATTTAGATAGACATGACATTTGTGTAAATGATCCTGTTTTCAAAGTCTACCTTGTTAGTATTGAATAACTTATTCTAGAAACTTCCCCTTCACAAAAAGTAAAGTAATTTATCTTTCAGTAGAGTCTTTTCAGCTTTCTCATTTAACTATGAAACTGAAACCTCTCTCTTTCCAGATATTATCCTGGCAATTAATATGTGTTCACTAGTTCCCAGGCAAACATCCTATGCCTAAATCAACAAACAGGTTTGGATTGGATGATTGCTAAGGAAAGGTCAACATATCCTTTGACATTTGGGTTACTGGTTTATACCTAGCTGAGTTTGTTAGCCACCAAATGACACACAGTATTGCCAAAGCAGTAGTTTTCATTGGTATTAAATCTAAATTTTTTTTTAAAACATTGTGAAGAAAAAACAAGATTTTGAACTCTGTCATGTTTTACACTATTTCAAGGAAACAGTTCTAATGATCTCATCTTTTATTCTTTTATATGTTGTCTCTCTCTTCCAGTAATCTCTTAATTAATGGTTTATTTGGCCTAGCTTTTCAAGGCCTTTGCAACCTGTGGAGAGGTTAAAGAAAATACTTCTGAGAAGTTTTAATTGAGCAGAAACTAACTTCACCTCTCCATCTGTGAACTGCTTCTCAGGAAAAAAACAAATCGACATTCTGCATGTGAATAAACCCATACTTCAGGTAATTGCATCTGAACTGAAATTAATGAGAACTGTTCTAGGAAGAGACCTAAGTATGGCTATGAACTGGGAACCTCTTCAACAGATTAAGTGAAAAAAGCCAACACTCAGGTGAGCTATAGAGTCCTTTTCACTGAAAAGGTTATAAATACCACATAAAGGAGATGTCCTGGCCTAAAATACATGTGATAGCAGGAACAGACAACACTGAGAGACAGAAGATGGTTAGACACAGGCAGGTCACACAAATGCTGCTCTAGTAAGTGACCTGAACATGGCTTGTTTGGTGCTCCTGTAATCTGAGAAACAACAGCAGCTCTCCCTTTAAGGGAACAGCCTGGAGAGAGCAAGAAAGGAAAAAAGAAGGGAGGGATAACATATGCAACAGAGAAAAACAGAAAAATCAGCTAATTATGTAGATAAACTGGCCATGACAGTATGCAAGGAAGTTGAGAGTAAGGGAAAGGTTGAAAAAAAGAACAAGAAAAGTAGCCAAGTTTCAAAGATTTATCTTAAGTCCACCATCAGATTTAGATGATTCAAATAATTTCTTTTCTTGCCCTGCTTCCAAGGTTGTTCTCTGGAACTGCAGGCTGATCTGTTCAGAGAGCCTATTTTTGTTCTCCATATATCACTTTTGTAGTAAACAGAAAAACCTTTGGCATAGTAAGGGCTATTTAATTGCAACATATCAGTAACAGATAAGTGCCTAGAGGTTACCAAGCTCAAAACAGTGTGGAAGCATTAACTAATTGTATTAAGTATTATTGCCTCCATTTTGCACATGAGGACATAGGGCAGAGAGCGGAAATACCACACCCAAAATGACAAAGTTCGAAGGGTTCATAAGCCTTTTGACCCTACTAACTCTGCATTTTACAGATCTGTTTACTAAAAATACGGAACATTTTTGTTTATGAAAGATGAGGATTAATAATTTACCGAGGACATTAGGCCCTTTGTACCTGGTGTACAGTAGCATGCATTGGAAGTTTTTGAACTTTTTACAGAGAACTGACAAAGTTTAAATTGGCACACGATGCCTAAGGCCACGCCGGAGCCATGCATGACCTTCAACTGGTAAACGCACGTACGTGTTGAGGGTGTTTGCAGGGGGATGTTAAAGATACAGAGAAAACTTCAGTTAAAGTGTTTGCTGCCTCATGTAGTAATGATGATTGCATGCTAAGTCACTCAGGGATCTGTACTGTGAGAAGCTTAGCTGTGTCTGTCTCGTGGGTGAAGAGGATTATGAGTTTAAACATGCAGCATCCTTCTGCCTTCCTCTTGAATCTTTTTACTGAAATACACGCAGATACCAATAGTAATATCTATTTCTAGTTATCCATGTTAAAAATGGACTTGAGTTGTGCACCAACTACATTGAAACAAACTGCTTGAGTTCATTACCACCAGCTTTTTTCGTCAATAAATTGTAGCTCAGATCAAAAGAACAGGGTTGCTTTCTGTTTTCTAATGCAACCACTTTGTTCAGGCATTTGCTTTCCTGAAGTCTTAAAGAACTTCAATGAGGTAAATGATTTGTATATAACTCACTCTCCAAGACGCCAATATAGTCTAGCTAAACAAGGACTTTATATGTGTGTATGTACACGTATTTGTGTGTGTGTGTGTATATACATATATATATATACATATACACATTCCAAATAATAGTATTTGGTGACTGTCTAACAAATTGTTTTATAGAGAACATTTTTATTCTCAAAAGAGAAACTAAAGCATTTTCTTCTTTTTTCACCATATTAAAAATCTACTTTCTCTAAATGTTTATCTGTTTCTCTTCAGAAACTCCAGTCTCCTACAGCCTGGAATTTGCCACCTCACCTGAACTCAGCTGCTCCGTATCTGTCTGTTTGAAGTCACTCAAGTCCTAGGTACTTTCCAAAATCAATAGCTTTTAATAGACCTTCGTGCATATTCTAAGTTGTCTGCTATTATATTGCATCTGGGCATTTTCATCAGACTCACTCTTTCTATATCCTTTGTGTAACATTTTTTTCTGTCTTTTTTTTTTTTCTAAGAGTTAGAAACACAGATATGAATGCTGACCCTCCTTCCTGTATTACTGATGTTAGTAAACCAACACTGGCAGATTGCTGGATCTGTTTTGTGATAAGTCCAGTAACATGATAGTGATATTTTACCAATAATCATCATTCACATCATTATTTATGCATCACAAAATGCTCTTCTGAGGACCTTTCTTAACACATTATCTATAACCTGGGTAATGAAATTCTGAAAACAAACCCATGTTTAATCTGCAAAGAAAGGAGCAGCCCCACATAAATCATGGCATCTTGACCATCATCTCTTTCTTCGTATGCATACACACACACCCCCACACATTTATGCACATATATATATAAAAGAACTTCTTGACAGCATATGTTCATCTCAAAGTCTCAGTTCCTGGAATCAAGAGACTACCCAGGCATTTCATCTTTCATTTTTTACACAATGTTGCAAAGGCAGATGCCATGACCAAAGTATTTCCTATGACTTTTAGAACCCTTAAACCAACACAAAATAAAATTAAATTACATCTCTGAGTTCTTTCCTTAGTCACCCAGTGCATGAGCCAGTCACACGATTTAGAGACCTAACTTAAGACTGTGGCCTGTTTAGGGCCAGGTGTATGGTAGTAGAGCTAATGTTATGCCTCAAGTGTATGCTTTAGAATTTTTCAGATTTACATTTCAATACACACCTGTACATAGTAAACTGTACTTGGGAAAGAGCAGTTGTGCTGCACTTTGTCTGTCCTCAGGGAAATCACTTCATTTTCCTTTCTATGTCCAATTTTTACAGCCAAATCCAATGTGCCTGTATACAGGACGGAAAGCTTGTGTTTTCTTACTGCCATGGGGATGAAGGGGTAGATATTAAAAAGTTGGGGTTTTTTTCCACTAATCATGTTAGGAAGAGGGAAGGAGGCAATGAGTGTTAGGCAGTGATACCGCCCCATACAGAAGCATCTACTGTGCTGCACATCCTGTCCTCAGTCTCAGCAGCAACAAAAGAAGATTCTCAGATGGGTAGAGGAGACAGATGAGTGATTAAGGACGAAACAAATGTTTCTTGTCTCCATCAGAGTAGGCAGGCTTGAATATACTTGGAATTTGCTTTCCTGAACAAGCATATGCTTCTGACAGAAGCACAGATGGGGAATGTGGAAATTTTTTTACTACCTGCTACTCTGTACAGGCACAGCCCAGATGTGACCAGCTAAGACACAGATGAGGAGTGTGTGACACATCAGTGCTGATACTAAGGGTGTTAGAGGAAAGCAAGGCATCTCAACTCATTGAACTTCCTCAGTAAATCTGAGCTTGTGACTTAACACTTCTGCTAGTGCTTGCAGCAGGTGGGGAACTTTAGACATTTGCATTGTCAACATCTGTACCTGAGACAGACGATATAGGCTCCCCTTCTGTGCCACAAAATCCAGTGAATTGTATGGACACCTCTAGGTTACAGTTCCTTTCTGTCTACATCTGGTCAGATGAGTTGCACCCAAAAAGCAGTTCTACTGTCTAGTAAAGGTGTCTTAAAGCAAAGAAGCAATTTATAGGCACAGAAGCTCACAACACACAGTAGGTGGGATGAAAATGGTGCCTCATTGGAGAGGGAGTAAAATCAAATTGTGATGTTGGAGTCCCATTCCATCCTCCTGTTAGTCACTAGGCTCTATGTAAGAAAACAAGTGGGAAGAAAAGCCAACATCTCAAAGTCTCTAAAATGTCTCAACTATGACCTCAAAAATGAGATCATACCTAACATTTGGTATTGTGCAGTCTGCAACAGTACTTGTCCAACTGGTCTCAATATTTTATCTCACAGAGTAAATAGTGAGTTTGTGACTACAACCTGCAAGCATGTTGTTACCTGCAGTGGGATGCTGGAGCTCGGAGCAGACCAAGCTCAGATGCAAGTAAAGTTCATACTCTGCATTAGGAAATTATAGGGGCTGGCTAGAAGATTAAGAGGCTGGTTACCATGGAAGGTTTTCCATCCTTGCATACCTGTACATCCACATAAAGAGCCCATTTCACTATAGAATCAGACTATTACTGGTTACAAACCAGAGACTCGCAAATGGAACTGGCCAAATACTGAAGTAAAAGTTTGTTTGCAGTTTGTGATGAGAAGAAAAAATACAAAATTGCTACTTGAATCTTGATAAAAATATCAAATAATATCTACACTAAGATAGTTGTGACACATGACTACTTTTGTTGATAAACTGACTGAACTTTTTAGTTATATGGATTATTTCAGTGAAAATAATGGAAATGTATCCATGATCATAATACTTTTCCACTGTATCTGAATTTTTTAAATCTGAATCTAACTCATAGTGGCAGGAAATATGGATACTAAAAAATAAAAATATGTAATTAATCTCTTGCTTGTTATTAAGTGAAATTTATCGAAGTAATGCTGTGCTTTCCATCAGACACCCATAATTAATTAGTGCTCTGTACTACAAAAATAATTCCCAAACACTCTAACAGATTTCTGCTCATGATATGCCACTAAATATAAAAATAGCTAAACTGCAACTGTTCTGTCTGTATGGGAAGTGAGTAAACTCTATAATACCCAGACTTAGAAGTCACTCACTTTTTAATGAGCTGGTTACATGATGGAAGGATGCTGTTAGAAAACAATGACATTCTTAAGCCTTGGCAACAGCATATTGATGTTCTGTACTAGCTATACATTCTGGTTGTTGTAAATGACAGTCTCCTCTTACCCTGCAAGCAAGTGGTCTTGAATCGAGGATTTATGTTGAAAAGGGAAAATGTGTTACCTCTAAATTTGTCTGTCTACATGTGTAGATATTTCAATGGACTCACACTGATCTTTGTGCAAGTGTTTGCCTTCCCCAAGCATCTGTAGACTGAGTAATCTTTGCTCAACAAACTAGTCTGAGCATAACAAAGGGAAATATGGTGTTACAGAAGACCATTAATGGAGCTGTGTCAAAAATAAGCTAGCAATGGATCAATGCCAAAAGACTTGCTTCCTAGAGCTAGATTAGATGAAATTTCACTTTAGGTTTTTCCAAAAAAAAGTATTTTCTTGAAATACTTGAAACATCTCAAAAATACTGTAATTTCTGTTCTACATCCCAGCAAAATGTTTCACTGTTTTTAAAAAATTATTTTCTGTTCTTAAATAAGGTGGTTCAGGAGGAGACGTGAAAACAGAAACGAATCAAGATTTAGGTTATTCTAGGGAATACCAATGTCCTTGCACATGAACATAACAAATGCAGAAATACAATGAATAAAACACATTAGGAATCTCTCTGAATGGTGTACACACTGCCATTGCAGCTAGATTTTTTTCACCTGAATTATTAATATCATTTAACTCATTTGAATTAGTCATCATGCAAAGATTATCAATGTCAAATGTCCTTTTCATTTCAGTCAGGTTTGTCCCAGGCAAGTCTGACCAAATATATAATCAGGTTTTCGATACTAAGTCATCCATTTTTAAATTGGTCTTTTTCTAGAGAATGAATTCTATTCCAGCACTTACAAAGGTTTAAAACATAAAACAATAACCTTTCCTTCAAGATTTTTCAATGTATATTTCAGCTCTCAGGCTGAAGGTTCTCAACCTCTTGTGTAATAGGGGATCTCAAGTGTGGAAAAGGCTAGAAAGGAAGGCAATTAGCATTTGCTATTCAGATGGAAGTGTAGTTAAGTGAATGCAGCTTGTGGATGCTGAATTCCTGAGGAGCAGCAGAGAGAGCACAGGCCTCTGCGAGGCCACAGAAGGAAATTAATTCATCTGCTTTATTTGAGGATTCTTGCAAATGAGGGAAAAAAATTCCACATAGCCGGCCCCCATAGCCCAGCAAAACAAGACACCCTAAATATAGTATAAGGGTCCAGATAAATACCAGCCCTAGGAAGTGGAGCATTACTGAAAAATATGCAAGATATATTATCCTGCTGCAGGTATTGTCCTGTTCCCACATGTCTTCTACATACCATAGCTACAAAATATGCATCTCTATTTCCATGAATCCACTCATAAATGTTTTTGCTTGGCTGATTTTTCAAGTTAATGATAGCCAAGGCACTTGGGAGAAAGATTTATGTCAGTGATACACAGGTTCAGCAAATTGTCAAAGAGTTCTACTGTGTAATTAATCATCTTTTCTCCATTACAATTTGTAAGTGCCAAGCATATACATAGAACCATTTTTATGATATAGATATCACAGGTATGTAAGTATTATATGAATCAGATATAAAAAAAAAAAATACAAAGATTGCTTGCCACCATGCAGATTTGTAAATCTCTCTCTGAATAAGACACCCCTTCAAAAATTGTGGAGGCTGTCACATTTAACTGTCATCATTTTTATGACAGTACTTTAAGCAGATCTGCATCTCAGTTATATCTGTGCTCCCCAGGCTGCTTCATCTAGAATTATGTGCATTAAGTTTGTGGGTTTTTTTCCAGAGGAAAGCCATTCCTAGTGAAAACAAACACAAACAAACAAACAAAACAAAATGCAAATAAAAAAACCCACAAAAAAGGTGATCACAGAAGAGCATTGGCTTGTTACTGTCTTTTTTTCATTGCTGTCTTTATTTCATTTTTTTCACTAAAAGTGAGATTGAGGAAAGAATCTATGTAGATTGAGAGACTGATGGTGACTATTAGGCTATTAACAGCCACACCATTCAATTTTCTTCAGCTTACCCAGCCAACATGATATTTCCTAGAATCAAAAGAAGAGGCAGGAGACTGTCTTCTTTTCTGTGGGTTAGAACATTTGAAACACCAGCAGTGTCCCTGAAAGATGCCTTGGTTCAGGAGATGTTTACCTTTTTCAATAGTTTCTTTCTGTGAGACTCAACTGGGGTTTTGAGAATCAAAAGAAGCTTTCCTCCTTTTCAGGGAGAGGTAGTGTTACAGTCCAAGTCCTAAAATTAGGCCTGCAAGTCATATAGATGTAGATTCGTAGGTCAGTCTAAGCTACCTCTGTTTGCCTCTGTTCCCTCCTCTTTTAAATATCTTCAGTCAAACTCCTTATTGCTCTACATCAGCGTAGGCTCAAAATGCAGTTACTTATGGATAAGTAAAACTTCAGACTGGACGTCCTGACTGTCACAGACGAATTCCAGGGGAAGCAGGCTCACTTCCAAAGGCATCGGTGCTGTGATCCTTCCCTCTGATCCTTTTTCCTCCTCGGAGGATTGTGTGAGAATTGTGAGAATTTTAAATCAAGCCTTCAATAACCTATTGCAACTCTTGCACACAATTTCTTTTCAGAGCTCAAGAATAGAAAATATCCAGATTATTAGCATTTATTACCCCAAAAATGTTTGGAAGTCAGTTTTATAATGTGTGTATTACAGCATTCCACACAGATCAAAGCAAACAAACTGCTCTAATTGGTTTTGAGATCAAATACACTGAGCTTTACATTCACTGAACTACATATGGCTTAAATTATCTATATTGTACAATCCTGGACTGCATATTTCGTGCTCTAGAGTAAGTAGAGCATATGTGGTTTGGAATGTGTCTACTGTATACAGGATCATCTAAATGCACTGTTAAGAGCCTAGTAAAAGTTGATTGTGATATCCAGATTGAGACCTTATGTAGATAGACACCAATTCATTGAATTCAGTGGAGTATGTGAGTACTAAAAATAATTTTGAGCCTTTTATGTGAAGCTTCAAACACACGTAGACAAACAATCAACACAACACTAAACAAATTGTTATCTCTCTCTTACTCTGGATTTACATGAGCAGAACAGGTATCAAAATGTGTGCATGCATGGATATTTAGATTGCAGAATTCCATTCCTTTTTGCTTTAGTCTTTTCTGTGTGTGCAAGAAATACAGTATTCACACCTAGATATGAGTGGTGTTTTATATTAGTTCCAATAAAATACGTATGTTCAAGCTCCACTTCTAGAGACTACGAAGATTTTTGTTGATTTTGATGGATAAATAAAGAGATCAAAAATTATCTTTTTGTGTTTCATTGACATTTTAAAAGCATATTTCAAGATACAAAGATAGAACCTTGGTGGAACTTGGGTACAAAAAGAAGTTTGAACTACCTATATAAACATTACTGTTTTGATTTTTATATATATATATATAGCTATTTGTACTCTTCCAGAAACATATCAATTTGACCACAACACTGCAAAGTCATTTTCAAATACTTAAAATTAATAATATTTCAAACATTACAGGAAATTGTTTATTACTAAAGTGCAGCAGAACGTAAAGCCTGCCATTGCCAGAATGTATGAGTGCATTTAACCGGTTTTCTCACTTTCCAGCACTTTTGGCACCAATAAACCTGAAAGCACACTTGCTGCAGAGCTGTCAGTAACTTGTCTCACAGTAACAACTTTCACAGCTGACTGTAGTCAAATCTTTGTCAAAGCTTCTACTGACGCATATTTCTTGATGCTGCACTGTTTGGAAGGAAGTGTGACAGCAACAGAAAGGCTTGGGATGTTTTAGAAGAGAGAACGCAAAGGGGCTACACAGCTGTAACTGGACATCTGCTAGTGCAGCAGGGTAACAGGAACACAAGAGATGAATTCCTCGTTTTACCATGGTGCACTATGCAAGAATTAACCATACAATCAGCAGTGCCAAAGAAAAAAATAATATTCTAGGTCAAGCTATAAACCATTCTGCTACCATCAAAAAAAAAGAGGAGGGACCAGAACAATGGTGAAATCTTTCCCGGAAAGAGCATAATTTCAAGTGTTCTTATTTCTGAGCTAGGAAAGAAAACTGGAAAATACCAATTTTCCAGTACTTTCTGCAATTTGAGATCAAGCAGGATATTATGTAGGAGGTTGTTGTATTTGAAAGAAGTGCATGTGCCTCACCAACTAGTGGGCTTGATTTATCAGTAAAGGTGATCACTCAGAATATCTACTGATATCAGTGGAGATGGAGATGAAATATCTGGATATCTGAATTTCCACAGACAAACCTTTTTGAGCACTTCAGCATTCCAGCAGAGCCTAAGAGGTTCACCTGGAGACAACAGGTTTAAGTACCTGAACTCAACCACTTGCGTGAATTAGGGCTGTACTGCATGGCTGCAGTGATGCTTGCCTCTCTCTACTGTAAAGGCTCTCTACTGTCAAGACACAGCTGAGCATCCTTTCTGGTTACCGAGTGGCGTCCCTGAGAACTTAAGGCATCAACACTGTTCTAAATACGTCTGTTAATTCCTAAAATGGTGTGAGAGCTGTGTTGCAGACTGTCAGGGTGAGTGAAACTCAGGTTAGGTGTGGGATGAACTAGGATGCGACAAGAGGGCATACAAGGTTGTCTGAGACTTCTGGGATGGTGTTGAGGGACAGATTGATCCACAATACACTTTTTGAGCAGCCTTTGGACAGCAGTGACTATTGCCTTGGGACATCTAGCTGGAATGGTCCAAACTAGAGGCAGGGGGTGAGCTGACAGTGAAGCCATCTGCATGTTCAAAATGCCTGTGCTTCAGCATACTGCTTAGCCTGCTTTTATTCAGTAAATTTACCTTTTTCAGTAAAGGACTATACATAGGGAATTGTATACCAAATATCATTTAATGACTGTAATGCTAAATGGGAAGGGCAGAGGGCTTTTTAGAGGCAGGCAGGTGGACGTGTTTGGAACCTACATCCGAAGAATGCAGGCCGAAAGTTATGGCTAAATGATGTATCCTTTTTTCTTGTTTCTGCTTGTTCATCATGGATTTATTCTGTCTCTGGAAACACTTATGTTAATGCATTCTTCTGTAATTCATTTTTGTATATATTTTCAATATTTTCTCCCCTATTTTATTTTGTTACCAAAGGTTACCTACATGGAAACAGAAATATTTTGAGGGTTTCTATTCAAGTTTTTCTGCTCTTCCTACGTCAGGTTTTTTTTGCTAAATTCAAACTCTTTGGCTATCCAAGCTGGATTGCTTCTGAAACAAGAACATCCCTCATAAACAACTGTCTGACAAAGAACAGGGTGGCTCAGCTGTGACAGGGACAGTTGCACAGGAGAAGCTGTATGATAGGCAACAGCAACATCAATCTCCATATCAGCTTGGCTTTTTCTTCATGTGTCTGAAGCCTTACAGCTCAAAAGGCACTTTAAATTCAAGAGAATTTGTCCAACCAGTTTTAGCAGATAGAGATTTACCAGGCAGTGCAGATAGGTTTGGGAGTCCCCTGTTTCTGATCCCTTCTGCTGCAGTTGGAGAAAGACCAAAGTGATACGCAGTCAGATGAGGGATGTGGGGAAAAGGAGAGGCTATAGAATCTGCATGTTTAGCTGTGTGTATCTCATTCTGCTCTCCACAGGGTTAATTTTGTATCCTGATAGCAGACTTCTCCAGCCTCATCACCCTGCCCAGGAAGAAAAACATCTGCCCTTTATTTCTCTCATCCCTTACCAAAAGGCAAGCAAAATGATAATGCTCTTTCCCTGATACTTGCTTCTTGCTTTGTATTGTATTGCAACTCTTTCTTGATATATGCATTAGTTACCTTTCCTCTTTTCTAAAGTGAAGATTGAAAAGTGTACTAGGTGAAACACAGACGGGTGCTTACAGCAGTGCGGATACGAGTAGCATCCAGAAAAGCTGCAGGAGTCATGCTCAGACCACCTACATACCTTATGTGTCAGGGCTGCCGCAGCATATAAATTCAAGACAGCAGTGTGCAGTTCCTACAGCCTGCTATCCAGAGCTGCCTACTGTTGGGCTCTCTCGTATATAATTCTAGGCTAGGCTTAATACAGCTAGCTTTCATACCATCGGCTGGATTTTTTGCTGGTGTTGAATTTATCTTCACTTGTATACATGAAAAAACACACTAAGCCTATCTTTCTTTGTTCCAGTTTATCTCTTCATTTCATTACTTTATTTCTTCTGACAGCGAAGAAATGAAGAACATATCTTGCTATGTTGCAAACAAAACTAAGAGATGGTCAGTCTTCTTTTTTTTCCTTGTTATCTAAAGTGTCTCTTAAAGTGTCTCTTTAACTTTTTTTAACAGTATTTTTTAATTAAGCTGCTTGTTTTTATTAGAGGAGGTTTACTGGATCAGTTTTTAAAAGTGTGGCCATGTCCACCAGTAGTTTATTTTAGGAACTCTAAAACACACATCTCCAGTGAATTCTGCTACCTTTGTAGTCAAATAGCTTAAAAAGCTTATTTTTAGCTGTCTAAAAGTGAGGCATTTATTCTAAGCTACTTGAATTGACTCCTTTTACAGTCAACGAAAAAAAAAATAAGCACATCCAAGAGACAATTCACATCTCTTTACCAATTACAGAAATGGTAGTAGAGTCTCTACAAGACTATAAATCAAGTTTTCAGTTGGCTCGAAGAGATCCCTCACTTCATAAAAATGAGGTAGTGCAGTCATTTTGAGAGCAAAGATTAGGAAAAAGGAGGTTGTTTTCTGAGGAAAGGTTTTGATTTAAAACAGTTGCACAGGATTTGACTCCAATATGCATATACATCTCATTAGAAATAGGTGATTTTTTAGGAAGAAAGCATTTCAGTGAAGACATATGTGCAAAAAGCCCTATGAAGCTCTCTTGTGTTCCTGAAATATTTTACTACATACAGAGCAGTTTCTCCTGAAATATGACCTTCATGTTTTATTTCTTATCATAGTAGAAGATAGTGGTCCTAAATGCGATTATGTCATTTTGGAAGGTAGCAATATTGACATGGGATGTTCCATCTAAGAGATATCCTGGGATCTGGAGGTCATGCCAGCTATGTCCATGTCCCTGCCAGAAATGTTTCAGAATTACTGAGCAGTTCATTACCCCCGTGAGCAGTACAATCAGACTGAGGGAAAGTTTTCACAGAGTAAAAGGCGATGCAGCAAGTGCAAGAGTTTGTTTACTGTCATTATTGTCTTGCTGTCCATCTGGTTTTCACCCTATCTTCCTTCATACCCTTCCCTCTCCAGTCTGGATATAGATATTGGGTTCCTAACTGTAAAGCTTTTGTGAATGGCCCCTGAGCATTGTGGCCTCTGTGCCACCTTCTAGCCCTTCCCATCTCTGTGACCTCTGTGCTGCATCCTTCATTGTGCAAGGAACCATGAAGCAGAAATAACAAATGATGCTTCAGGAAAAACTCAGCACCCCAAAACCTTCCTAGTTATTTACACTCAGTTCAGAGTTAATTCTTCATCTATTCTTGCCTATCTCACCATCATGTCTTTTGACTCCAGAAGCTTTAAGTGTACTGAACCATTATTAACCTTTCTGATACACAGATCTACATGATAGTAGCATAATTTCTTCCAGAAGTGTTATGGGATGCCCCTCATTCATAATACCTTGCCTCACATGCCACGTTAAGCATAAATAGGGGAATAGTGTCCTTAAATACCAGATATCGAACACCCTAGAGTCAAATAAACATAAATTGCCAAAAGAAATCATAGAAATGGCACGTGATTTGTATTTGAATGTTAATGACTTCATTTCCAGTAGAAGAATTGATTCTGCAGATTTGATTTATTGTTAGCTTAGCTCAATAGCATTGATTTAGATATTGAGCACAATACGTGCCACTGCAGTTATTGTTTCCCTGAAATAATTTGTTTTGATATATATATATTGATTAATTTTTTACTGTTTTAATATTACCAGTCATTGTGGTACTGACAAGACACATGGAAGCACAATATTCAGTGCTTCATTTCCTGAGCTAGTGATATGGTATGGGTCAGGGTTACCAGATGCTATGCTGGCAGTCAGTACCCACTGCTACACTGACTTCTGATTATTTTTGAAAATCAAATGGAAATCACACATTTGTTGCCAACTGATATGGTCAGTTAACATGACCCGATAAAGCAGGAAAGACAAATTGACAGTCTGGAAAAGGAAAGTGTTCTCTCTCTCTTGTAGGACACATCAGGTAACCATTGCTTCAAAATCCCAGGCCTCCTCTGGTCTTCTGAAAACGTTCCCCTCCCCAAACTGACTACTGCTAGGACATCTGTACCCTGGACCTGCACTTGGTGTTTATTCATATCTCTTTGCCTTCTCAGGGACTAGGGTCACACTAGATGTGATTTTCACAGGCAGTGGCAATACCGAGAAACTCTCATCTTCATTATCGTATCTATGAAAGAAGAATACACAGTAGTTATACACACAGTTTTGGTACAACAGAGAGGCACTATCTTAATAGATTGCTAATTATTCTGTCTTTGAAAACTAATACTTTTTCTAGGTGATCTAGAACTACTACCTCTAGCATGAAGGGCAACCAGCTTGTACAGGTATTCCTTGACTTCTGATTTCCTCATATAACCATTTTTTGCAACCACTTTCCTCACCCGGTAGGGCATTGTCAGACACTTTCTCTTTTCTAACAACAAGCTTTTGAACTGATGATTTGTGATATTCCATGCCTGACTCTCTGATAATTTGCTTTGTCTTTTCTTTTTTTAAATTAAGAGTCTGCAGGGCTTGCTTGGGATTTGCTGGATTTTGCTTTGCAAAATGTCATGATTTATTAAAAATGGAATCACTTCCCCTTGACAATGTTGTACATCTGTCCTCACATTTGCTGTAAACAGATATTTGCCTTTGTTATTGGACTCTCTGTGGAGTTTTCACTAGCTGCACCTTAACTGTTCTTAAGCACTTTCACTTTGAAGAGTACAGTCTTCACTTCTACCTGTTCTGAGCAACACTGTGTCCATTTCTCACAGGGAATGCTTTGCTTTGATCTTGTTGCCAGTTCTAATGCTTTTAATTTGATCTCTAATTATTCCCTATAATAACTGTTTCAGTTCATGTGTCTCAGCTTTAATGTAAGGGTGATTAAGCACTCAGTGATCCTGCTTGGCAGGCACTTTCTAGTAAAGAAACATACCATTCTCTGACAACATTCCTGCACGAGTCCAAGTGCTCTTAAATTTTATAATGATTTCAGGAATATATATCCTTCTTCATGTTCCCATGGTGTGAGGTATAGCTCACCACCGTGCTGAGCCCACCATAGATACCCATGTGAAATAATTCCAAGTTTTGCAATTGCATTTGCTTTGCAGCACAACCACTTGTTCTTGATCTGCCTTTCCAAGTTGTTTTTAAACACTAAGGAATGATTGTGTAACACGTAAGAGTGCTCGTTCAGAGAGAGCTTTATATCCTGTTTTTCCCAGCCTTCGATGTGCCGAGATTGCAAAAGGTTATTGCCCTCTCATATGGCACAAAAAACTCTACTGACTATTGTAACACTAAGAAATGTTGAACTACATACATTGTTATAGATGGGAATGCCAAAATGAATTGAATTAATTATAGCTTTCTAACTCTGTCAATGCATGTTTCTAGAGCTGTAGCTAATACTTTATTTTTGACGTAAACAATCCTAAGTTACAAATGGGAATTGAATTTATGCAGCTGTTAGAAGGCATAGAGCTGTAATTTAGAGAGAAACTGACTCTCATTTTTCTTTCCCTTTTATCTGGAAAGTGGTTTCATCTCTCAAAAGCAGAGAGAGAATTTCACCTTAAGGATGTTTTCCCCTGCAAGACTTAAGAAAATATCAAATATGTTTATGTGAATCAGAGGCACCTTTATGCAGAGCTATACCAAAGATAAGGGTATCAATGTACATCCTTTTTGTTTAATACAATATTTTGACTTTATAATCATTTTAAGGTAGATGTCACTGGATTCATGCACACTCTATCCTCTTTACAAAGAAACAAGTTTTCCAAGCTGAAAATCTATTTGTAAACATTTTCAAACTCCATAAGAGGAAAAAAGTTGCATATTCTAACTTTGATAGATTCTTTATATTTTTCCCAGCTCAGCTTCACTTTTTAATTCTTACTGTTAATAAACATTTTGTCAAACATATCCAATGGGAATTTAAAACAGACACTTATTTCAATGCAGGTTTATGAGGATGTGATAGGTCAAGGCAAATAGATTATACCAAGAAATAATATTGGATTAATGACTCCTGTTCTCACAGATGAACTCCATGTTTGTCTCTCAGGAATAAAGATAAATTAATCACCTCATACACATTCTAGACATTTCTACTTGTTCTTTTGAAGGGAAGACAAGAGTCAGCATTTGTCAATATTTAACTATTTCATTGTTGATGGATATTTCCTTCTGTTAATGCTGTACAATAGGACAGTTCTAAGTACAGCAATAAGCATTTGCCAAAACCCTTTATTACTTTTATTCTTGGACCTAAGGGCAACAGACTCTGTGCCCCCGTGGGGCTTCTGTCTGCGATAAGGTAGTGTACTCTTTTCCACACCCTGCTGTACTCAAGAGATCAGACAGAAGTGTCCATGTTTGGTATGTCCTCTTGATTCAAAGACATGAGGTGCTTTACAGGTTACAGCAAATCCCGACCCTCTTTTCCAAGCCTCTCACAGAGGCAAGATACATCCTGAAGAGCAAATACAGCTTTCAGTCTCCTGTCCAGCAATCAGTGAAATATTGGAACGAATATATGGTTTTAAGAGGCATTTAGATTATTACTGCTGAGTCACAAGGACCATCTCTTTCTTTTCTGTTCATATGGCTCTCAGCACCGCAAAGTCCTGACCCATACTAGGAGTCTGTAGATGTACAGTCTGTTGCAATAGACGAATAATTCTTGTCTTAATGTCAAATGCTGAAATTGTCCCAATGACCTTCCAGAGAGTAGATATACAGATAATATAGGTAGTCAGCCCTTGATAAAGGAAGTCCAAAACTAATCCAAGCGGAAAAAGAAGTGTGTAAAAGGAGATGAAAAGACCAATTAAAAGAGCAGGTAAACATCATATCTTAGCCTTGGTTTTTACAAGCCTATTCAACCTGTAGGAGTGGGTGTGATGACCACAGAGTTAACACAGTATTGTGAAAGTGGCATGCATATAAATGTTTCTAGGGAAGAGCTCACAGACTGAGTAACAGCTGCTGCTTAAAGGAATCCTCAAATAATCCTTAAATTTCACTTCTGCACTAGCTGACTGGAAATGTTCTCACAACCATCTCTCTAGTGAATATCTGGATTTACAAGAGCAAACTTTTCTGCTTTCTTGGGAACTTCCTGGCTGGGCAGGAAACTTTCAGAAATCATTTTGGGATATGTCTATTATTTTGACAAGTATTTCTCTTTGTGATAATCTTTTTCCATTTTTCTACCTTCAGCTTTTTTATAAGCTTTATAAACCATATCATCTCTGTGATGGAAAATAATGGAATTTTAGTTCTCTCTCACAACTTTGTGCTTCTACAATCGTTTTGCCCCAAACTCTTTCACCTTACCTTCTCATTTATGTCCTGTTGCTGGTGTTGTAAAGGAGTCTATTTGACTGTTTTTTATACTAATGGACAGATTGCTTTCCCAGTCTTTTTATAATCTCTCTTCTTTCCACATTAGATTCAGGTTCCTTGCTTCTGTCTTTAAATCCATATCATTCTGTCTTGTGGCAAGTCTGGTTTTACTTTTTCTCCCCCTTTTCCACTATTTCCCTTTCTTATTTTCCTTTCCATATGCTTTTCAGTTTGTCCATGTTATTTTACCATGTGTTATTCAGCTGGATGTGAATTTTACCTCTATGGTGTAAACTGCTCTTTACAGATGAAGGTATATGCAGTGTAAATATTTATTAATGCTAGCTGTTATTTATTGATCACCTGCATGAACAAAAGTCTTCTGCATTAGCAATACCAGTATGTATTGCTCCTTTCACAATCTGCAAACAAAACTAGCTCCTGATCAAAATTTTCATTCTACAAGACTTGAACATTTTAACTTTTGATTTCATCATAAAATGACACCATACCTTTTGTTACCAGCTTTGTAAAGTTCAGACCAGAACTGCATTCATGCACAACCTGACTTAAGTTTCATTTATCATGACTATTTTTGTGTTCTAAATTCATTCAAAAAAATAGATGGCTTTTGTGAGCAACACAGCAACAGATACATTTCAAGTGATCCCTAGTTGCTGCTTAAGTAAAAATTTCCAAATCCTCTTTTACAGTATCCATCTAGTGTTAATGCATTAAATTCAAAAAGGAAATAGGTATGAGAAACAGTTACATCTATTTAAAAAGACAGTAATTTTTTTATTTACAACAGTTGGGTTTTGAAAAGTAGTTTTCCTCAAGTCTGTGCCAGTCTGTCAGAGAAAAATGAATATGTTGACATGTTCTAGTTAATAATAGTTGTTTGTCTTTGTATGTATGTATATAAACAGACATGTCTGAGCTAAGCTTACAGTGTGCCCACAAGGCTTATTCCAAAATGTATGGACCCAGTCTGGGATTGCCTAACAGCAAGAGTCTTGCAGCTAAAATGACATCTCTAGCATTTTTCTAGCTATCTTTCTAAATCTATATTTGGTTGGTACCTATGCCCTCTTGAAACTGGCAGAGGTTTTTTTGAGTGGGCATAGTGCCACGCCAACAGATGGTCATAGGCAAAGGCACGCCAGAGAACCAGTATGTGCATCACGTTTGAGAATTAAGTGGCGGGTTTCCATCCAAGAATGTCAAAACAGTAGTCAATGCAGAACATCTGAGTCTATGGTTATGGGAATATGCTGACTACTTCCTCTGAGAGTTGGTTTAACTTTTAAAATGGTTATTTAAAAAAAAAAGGAAAAAAGAAAAAGACAGAAGAGAGAAAACCTTCTCCAGCTGTGAAGATTTGGCTGTAACAAACCAAGAATAGAAGGAAAGACAAGTATGTAATGAAATACCCGCCTTTAACAGCTCCCTATGTATCAAGCACCTGAAATCTCTTCAAGTAAATAAAAATAGGCTTCCATGGCATAGCTCAATTTCCTGGTGAATACACTGACTGACAGTAGAAATTAGACCTGTAGATTACACATCATGGTAGTCCACATCTGCTTTCTGTTTAACACAGCTCAGTCCTGTTCAGGGTATGTCACACACCATGTCAATTCAAACTGGCACACACTGGTGAATAATGCTCTGTTCATGCCAAGAAGGTTTAGTGAACCTATAACTGCCAATACTCTTTGCACTAGGAAAAAATCAATTATTAGTGCAAAAAGAGTAAGTCAAAATTACATATCCTGCATCTTTCTGTTCATTTCTTATACTGAGCTCTAGTACACAGTATAGAAGTAAAGCCCTGCAAGAAAAGAAAGGAACATATTAAATAGTTTCAATTAGGTCAGGATTGCATTTATGTTCAGAAAATGAACACAATGCTGATAAACGAGTTGTACATTTCAAAGGATTATATTGTGAAGGTGAAAGCTGATGCTGTTCAGAGAAACTTTGAATACTGAAAGTTTGAATATTCTTCTTCCAAGACTTGAAAGTGAAATGATTTTTTTAATTAATTTCTTTCAATGTCAAATGACATTTGTGGATCAGGGAAGATACTGAGTACCGGGATAAGAAGAAGACATTATTAACTACCGTTAAGACCAAGAGCCATTGTGGAAGAGAGACTACTCTGCATCCTCTCAAGCTACCAACCCTGCATCTTGTGTGACTCATTTTGCCTGTTATCTCTGTCATTTTAGGCTATATCTACACAAAGGAATATCATGTGGATCTATTTATTTTAATCTAGGTGTGGCAACTCAACTCTCATAAGTTCTTTATTCCACTTTGCTACGTAAGAATCTAATTTCCTTGGTTATCGCAGTGTTAATGAATCTTTGTGATTATGTTTCTTAATTGCATGGCCTTTACTAAAAAAAATAATAAAATAAAATCACCAAAAGAAAATCAGAAAGAAAACAGAGAAACTATCTGGCTTTGCCAAAAATCACTGCTCTGATTTACCTGTCATTAGCCATAGCATAGGCACCTAAAATTATACAAAACCTGAGGTAGGAATTTAAGCTAACAAACTGCCAGATTGCCATTATGTCTGCCAATATAATTTCTGAACTACTCAAGCACAGTGGAAAAACAACACTCTGCTGAATCTCACCATCAGCACAACCGTTGTTAAGAACTGGATAGAGCATTTAGGTCTGCTGAGAGCAGATTTTCTTCTCTAACAAAAAAGCAGAGGTAAAGTGTCACTTTCTCAATGCTAGTCTAAACAATTAAACAAAAACAGGATTCAACGTTTAAAGTACAGGAGGACTCTGGGGGAAATGGAGCACTTGCAGACACCTGTTATATTGCATAATCTTTCCCATCATCCACAGGGTTAATATTTGGAGTTCATACCAAAATAGATATCCAATAGGGTAATGCTGTAAGGTATGATGGCCGTATCAGGCAGGATAAAAGAAAATTAACTTTAGGTTTTTTGCCATGAAAGACAAGATGCTCCAAACCATCTATTGGAAAAGGTTTTTCAACCTCCAGAGTGACACAGGCATTTTTCACCTTTTTCAAATTCACTGCAAAAGCACCCTTTCACAACCCTGTTTTCACAGTTGTCTACAAACTTGGCCACCTAAGTTCCTAAACCAATTCTTCAGTTGTTTTTCTTCTACTCTTCTTTCTCTCTCCTACAACTCGTGATATTTTAGATGCTGTCTACATTATGAGTTTCCTCTTGCACTGGCTAAGGAATGGCAAGTCAATTGGGAAAGGAATTGGAAAAACAAGTATGCATATATCTCCTGTTCTTAGGAAACATTTACATTACAGTGTAAGGATGCATTTACAGATACACATGAAAGTAGTTAACACGGAAGAAAATTACATTGAAATCCTTCATTCCAGCACTCACTATAGGAAGGAGACTGATGTTTAGCCGAGGTGCAGATGAGATTTTCTTCCAAACTCTGTCCTGCTGCACAGTATACTGAGTTGTGCCTGGGTTATCTAGGTTACACGAGTGCAGATATCTCCCTCATCTTTTTGCTCTGATGATGGTTTTAATTTCTGTAGATTTGGAATGCTATTTCCTATGACTCCAGATGTGATCATTTCCATATTAATCCTCCCAGGATATATTAAACATTTGGGAAATTTTGTTGATTCTAGGTAGATGAGATAGCTGGGAAGCAGCAAGACAGTAATTGCATACATAAACATGTAAGTTGTCTCCTGCAGGGAGTTATTTGTTACCCAGAAAACATTAAAAGATTCAAACAAGGCTTTCAACACTCCCCAAAATAGTCTGAATGCTTGGCAGAAGTAGTTTTCCTTGCAGTTATACTGTGAAATAGCACATAAATAATGTTCAAAGTTTTCCTTTGCAGCAGTTTCTACAGAGATTTGAATTTTCACGTTCACATTATGTGAAAAACAAGGGCCAGGTAACATTTGCCCAGTGGTTTACTATTAAAGATAAGGATGAAAACTGCTGTTATAAATGTCTTCTAGAAGAAGAGAACAAAAGAAGCAAGATGAATATGAAGCTGAGTGAACTGCGTGACAAAGAGAGAAGAACTACTCTGGGTTGAGGGTGACTGTCTATATTAGAGAGTCACAGAGTGTCAGCGGTTGGAAGGGACCTCTCGAGATCATCTGTTCCAACCTTCCTACTAAAGCAGGTTCACCTAGATCAGGTCACATAGGAATGTGTCCAGGCAGGTTTTGAAAACCTCCAGAGAAGGAGACTCTACACCCTCCTTGGGCAGCCTGTGCCAGTGGCCAATATTTCTGTATTTTATGCAATGTTTCTGTGCCATCCACAGTTCTTGGGGATGTAATTTTTGGTTGCCCTAATGAATTCTGTCTTGTTAGATCCACATATCAAGTAAACAATGTTGAGAAAGCTCTGCAGCTTGTTGAAGGCAGGCCCTTTTGCATGGGATGCCGACTCCAGTCTCTGTGTCCCTATCACAGTGCTCTGCTTTGCAGATGGTAACATTTGCTTAACAAGGTCTCTAGTTCCTCATAGCAGTCCTGTTATCAGAACTGCTACTTCCACCTTCTTCTTTCCTAATAGTCTCTTAGACTTTCCTTCTTCACCTTTCAAGCAGTGCATGGCTCCAGAGGTGCCTCTGTATCTAGGTTTGCTTTGATCCAGGTCCCTTCCAGCCATTGAGATTCTGTGATATACCAACATCCACATCCTACTGACTCTGGCCTAGATAGGAATGAATGAACAATTCTCATAAGCCCAAGACTTCCAAAATAGCCTAGGTCAAAGCACATAGGAATTCATTAAAGCTTTATATCAAGAATGGGGAGTTTTGGGAAGTAGTTGGCAGTTGTACACTGTATCTGTGAGTCCTTCTGAATTCTCTACTCAAAACTGAGCGCCCTGAAGTTAGAAGACTTGAAAAAACAAATCTTGAAGGTTCAAGAGATGGTATTAGCTTTCTGAAGCTCTTCCCAGAGATTTGACTTTTGATAAGAACAATGTTCTCAAATGAGGTTCCATTCACCATTTGTCCAGTGTCTTAATGTTAAAAAGACAAGAGTTATTCCAGAGAAGTGTCTCTTTCTGGAGGAAAAGGTTGAAAGAAGAAAAATTAACATTAAAGGGTTCACTGAGCTGCAAAGGGGCAATTTCAGGATGTGTGTTTATCTTTCTGAGGAGCTCTGAAAGCTATAGAAATTAGTAATTGAGTAAATTTTTACTTTTTTATTTGAAATAATGATTGTTCATTTTTCCATAAAGAATAAAAAGATCTGATATAATCGAATCACACATCTGTTTACCTTTCATGTGTTAGACAGAAAATTAACCTGAGTCCCCACTGCAGAGCTTCAGTTTTACAATAATATACCTCCACTGATTTTTCAAGCATTTGGTAACACCCTTGAGTAAAAACGTTGTGGAACAGATCCAGAGTATGTATTATTTATTATCCATAAGTGACTGCAAATAGCAGCATATACATCCTTTGAGAGAGAGGGTCTGTGCAAAGATTTGAATACTTTTCTCAACACTTTCCCAGTTTTGTCTCTCACCTTTCAAGATTTTTGTATTTCAGCAAACATTCTCAAAACAGTAAACCGCCTGCAAATCCCTGCAAAGTCAAAAGGATCAGTTATAATGATTTAACTTGAGAGCTGACACACCTCTGCTGGAAATGATCCACTTTTAAGATGAAAACTATGCAAAAGTGGAATTCATTTGCAATTTGCAACCAATGCCAGCTTTCTCTATCTTTGAGGGTTTTGAAACAGTCTGAGCAAGGATTTTCCTACAAAACACATGTGTTTACCGGTCAAACTGTTTATGTAATTTCCCTACTCCTTCCTTGCACCTACTAACACTTTTTTTCACTACAAAAATAAGAAAGAAAACCTTGTATCTGTGATTTACTTGTAGAAAAAAAATATATAAAAGCAGGTGTGAATGTCCACTGACTGCTTTTTTATTTTTTCCCAAGACTTTTTGGTTGCTAGTTTCTGAAGCATTTATGATGTAACCTACTCACAGCACTGATTCACAATATCAAAATCCTGATATGTGAAAAATAATAACTTCTAAAGTCTTAAAGTATTGGTGTATCTGAAGGTGAGGCAAACAGTGTGCATCGAGAGATATAAGGGATAAGAAAGGGGTTTTTCTGGATTAATATGCAATATATGAATTTTTCTTCTGGCATTGTAAGCCATTTGCCAGAACTATTTGATGCTGTGAATTAGTTGGGATTTTTAATTTCATTAATAATTCACAACTCACTGCAGTGATTCCAGAAAGTCATAACACCTTATCATACATTCATATCAGTGCACAACACTGTAGGAAACATTGTTTTGTCTCTAGAAAGTATTGTGATATCTTGGAGAGTAAGTGTAGTTCAGCTAAACATTAATAAACATTCTTTTGTGCTTACCTGCTTTTTCTTCTTTCCAATCTTCTGTATAACCCATGGGTAAATATCTTTTTTAACCACAACACCCAATCCAAAGCTACTCCCATGGCTTATGCCTAGGATTTCATCACCTGTTGTGCATTTCAGTGGCATTCTAACAATTTTCTTAAGTTATCAGATTTTTGCCTTGAGGGCACCAAATCATCAAGTACTGTAGTAGCTAAAGTAGATTTTACAGATCCCACCTGAAACTAAATTGAACTTTAAAAAATATTGCAGTCACCTTTCCTTGCAGATATCTGCAGAGATAAACAGAACCAAGGAAAAAGACAACATAAATCAGATGAGAAAATTATCCTAAAGTGAAAGTTTTACCATCAAGAAGACTAAGATTTTATCTCTCATAATGTCAGTGTGAGCTAGTAGGGATCAGATCTTCAAATGCTCAAACAATATTTTCAGGCCTTCCTTTGTGAAGTGCAGAAAATCCATGCTGTTCCAGGACAAGGAAAGATTAGATTAATGCAGGACAGAACAGGAAGCATCATCACAGCACATGTGTGAAATGAAAATAAACACAACTACGGACCAAAGAGAGAACCCTAGAAATATGGAGCCTCATAATTCCTATTTATCCAATATCTTGGACAACTTCCAGGGTAGAGAAGCAGAAATGTACTGACAACAACTCCAAATTGATGGCTTCAGGGAGCACAGATGGGGCTTATCCTCATGTGTTGTGACAGATCAGTTCCCCACCACAGACGACTTGCTAAGTTCACAGCAGGTCTCAGAAGTCTGAAAGTGAGAGAGTCAGCTTTCAGCATTCAAAGAAAGACTTGTTTTCAACTTCACATAGAGGGAGAAACATGTATCTGTCCTTCTCTCACAGTACCTGCAAATCAGGGTCAATGGGAAAAGTACAGAGGCCAGATAATCTGCATTCTGCTGAATCATGTACAGCTCAGTAGAGGATAAAACACAACTAAATTGGAAGGGCAGTATTTCATGCTACTTTGCACTGTTGCCAAAACAAAGTACAAACAAAATCAAGGTTTTAGTCCAAGATATCTAGATAAACACCTGAAATTGTTATTACAGAGTCTCAGAACTTAGTTGTTCTTAACTCACTGTTATGAATAGTCTTATGGCTGTTTTCCACAGAGTGCCCTATAGTTTGGGGGTCTTTCAGCAGTTAAAATAGTTTAAATGCAGTATGTTGTTAACATAGTAAAAAAAGGAAAGTTATAGCAATTATTTGACATCAAGGACTGAATAAATTAAGCACTATTTGGAGTAGTAAATATCTATACTGGTAAGTAAATGATAGAGAGTTTCAGGGTTCATGTAAAAATATAATTAGGAGTTATCACATTTTTTAGTCAAAGCAGATACAGGTTTGCTCAAGAAATTCAGAAATGCTGGAAGAAATCTACCTATAGCACTACAAAAAAAAATGTTCATTGGAGCTAATAAGTTTGACTCAAGCCAGCAGACAATTGAACTATTATTCCTTTGAAAATAAAAGATTAGAAACTCGTGCACCCAGATGTGGTTTCAAATGAAACAGAGACAGAATTTGGCTTGATAGACAAGGAAGGGAGTGACTCTTTGTTCCTGACTCTAAGACGTTAAATAAGCCCCTAGAATAACATTCTCGGCAGGTTTTCTGTGTCTAAGACAGTGATAATGATGAGAAAAATGCATTTCCCTGGTAGGGTTCCACTTAGAACACAGTGTTCTGTTCTTGTCAATTCAGATTAAATGAGATATTGCAGGATTTGAAAAGTATAGAGGGAAAGTGCAGTGAACTATAAAGATGGAATTGTACAAAAACAAGTAAACATGTGTATCTTGGAGGTTCAGGAAAAGCTAAATAGATAAAATCTTCAACACATGTACAATAAATCTGACAGGTGTGACAATATAGCTCCAGTAGCCATGTGTGAATATACTCACCCATAACAGTGTTCTATAAATATTACAGTCAGAAAATGAATACAAATCATATCTAAGGTTGCCCAAATACCCATTACAAGGTAAGGTTTTCAATGAATAACTAAATGAGCTATTCAGACATAGAGTTTTATGTGGTTTATTTTTCAGATGTACATTCTACCCTTGCACCGTGAAAGTATCAGGACACATTTCTACTAAGGGTTTGACAGTTTCCAAGAACAATATCATGGAAATACACTTTTTTCCCCCTATTTAGAAAATAATTTTTATGTCATTTTACTGTCAATCTCTAGTCTTTTTCATGTACTTCAGAGTGAAGGTTTGAAATGCATCTGGGGTTGACTTGTGCTGCTGTCTTTTTCTATCCCCAAGAAAACTTTCAATGTCATAGAAGAATATGGAAAATTTTGATCTTAGGAGGGCTGTACTGAGCTGATGAGGGTTTTTGCAGAGCTCAGCAGCTTTGAATGGACTGAAGAGTACATTTTCACTGAGCTTTTCAGCACTGGCCTTCCACTTGGTCAAACTATGTTTGCATTTTTTTTTACAGAGCAATCTAACCTCCTGGATCACTACTAGACTTTCAGCTGCAAGATGCAGTCCCTGGCAAAGGGAGAGAGTCTCCATTCCTTCTTCCATTGATCGCCTCCAGATGTGGGAGAAGATGGTGCTGAATGAAGTGTAGATGAGCAGCAACTAGGGGTCACAGACCAGGAGATCTTCACCTGAAGATGTGAACTGAGAATGGGAAACATAGCTGGGGAGAGAAGCAGGGAGTAAGAGTGGAAGAAGGTAGCAAAAGCTTTGCCTACAAGGAGCCTGATTTGGAGAGAAGAAAACTGAGGTGAAGAATGGGAGCTGTGTTCAGTGATGACTGGATAGGAGGAGAACAGAGATGGAGACATACCATTTGCATAGGGAGGATTGCATATAGTGTGTTCTTTTTCAGAAGTGGAAACTGAATCCAAAGCACATATCTGTGCAGTGTGTGGCAAAATACACTTTCTTCCATGCTAGTCTAATCATCTACCTAAACAGCCATTAAGGGCTCACAGTTGCCACCAGCTTATTCATCAGATAATACAACCGAGGGAGCAAGGTGTCCAAACCCTGCTTAGTAAATCCCAGATCAGAACCCAGTGTTATTCTGTCTGAGTAGATGTCTATGGGGAAGGGGGGATGCTGTTTCCTGTGAGTGTCTTATCTGCTTATTTTTAGGTAAAAACAACTTATGACTTTTCAAGAACATTAAGCTTGCAAAGTCAGTTCAAAGGATGAGAAAGACCAGAACCAACATTGCTTGTGCAGTCTGATTTTTACAATATATGTAATTACAGGGTCACATATAATCTCCTACAGAGCCGTTGTCTCAGTCAGGATGGACATGATATGTGGGGGAACTGGGATGTGTGGAGATTGAGTTATGATGACAGTGTTGTCTGCATGTGGATTCAGGCCACCCTAATTGCAAAGCAAAGTACATGCATTTAAGACACTTGCTCTGAGAGCTTAAAGATACTTGGTGATGAAGGTTAAAGGGTGAAGATTAAGCCAGCAATGTATAACAGATACCTCCACTTAACATCACATGTTCCCATTTTTTTATTAAATTAATTGTGTATATTTCAGTTTTATCTACAGGGTGCTTTCCTAACCATTATTAACTGTCTCATTTCCAGACTCATGCCAGCAATTGTTCCTGTGGAGACTTTTTAAGAGGATATCTCATTATAGGCAACAGTAAATGTCCTAATTCACTAATTGAGAAGACCTCTATCTAAATTGCTCATTTCTCTTGAATGAACTGTTTTGCCTAACAGATCCAGAAATCTTTACCTATGGCATGTGTAAAACACATCTCCTTCTCATTTGAAATGGAATACTGAACTCCACAAGCTGCATTTAGCTTCCAGTTATCTTTTTAAAATCCCAAATTAAAAGAAGACCAAGAAAAAAAATAGAAACTAATTTCTATGTCCTGTCCCTTTCTATCTACCCAGCTGTATTCACAACTACATCTGGTACAGAGCCCAAATAAATGTTGCTGCAGAGAAATGTATCCATTTTAGCAGAGCAGCTTGTGTGATTTCTCATAAATGCTTTACAATAATGACAGCCACAGCTCGGAAGCTATCACGGTCTCTTTCCCTGGAGAGCAATATGTGAACCATACTTAGTGTTTAACCTTTTCTGAGAGGGCAAATGAAGCGGGAGTCAGGCATAATCAAGAACTAGAGGGGGGAGACTATATGATCAAAGACATTTTTCAAAAATGCCATTCAAGTAGTTCATTTTGATTTGTTTCAGTGTGTCCTTTTCTTGGCTTTGGTGGGGTTTGATGGGTTGGGGAGGGGGGTGTTAGTTGTGAAAACATCACAACAGATCCAAAAATACAAAGCTTTTCCACATTAATTTCTACATTGACCAGACAGTTACCTCACTCAACTGAATCAGGGATCTCCCTTTGGAAGGTCTTTCCTCCACACAGGGCAAAGTGAGAACATGAGTTTTGTACAGGCACACGTGTGTGTCAACGGTGCTGTGTGTTTGGTTTGCAGCATCAAAGTCTTCCGTAGCTTTTGCAACTGATGTCAGTGTCTGCAAGATGAAACCACTGTAAGTATGTAAAATGCCCATAGACATCTCTGAGAAAGAGCTCAGCCCCTGAATAGGTGTTTCTAGATTCATTTGCAGTATACTGTAGTATACTATGTTAATGGCGGTCTGTCTTTCATGCTAAAGAGCACATTACAGTTCCTAATCTGAATACAGATCCTTTATCAACTCACTACTGAGCATGAGCCTTTGTGTCTGGAACAAAGTGTTTCTGTGGCAGCCAGCTACATATGAAAGACCTATAATGGCCACTGCTAGTGTGTTTTACCCTCTCAAAAATCAGAGCTATTGCTACATATTTAGCATGCTACAAATACATATCTCACATCTAATTTGACAGTAAAATTGTTGTAGCCATTGTACTGGGAGGATTTATTTGGGTTTGGCTTTTTTTTTTTTTCCTTAAGTGCTAGGGAGGTAAATGAGAACATAATTACATTGTCAAAGTCAATAATAGCAAGCAGCCTCTGTCAAGTCTTGCTGTGCTCAGCACTGTTTCACAGGAACTACTGGGGAGCTCTTCCGCCACCAATCCATTTGGCTCCATTTAAGAACAGAGTACAGGAAGGTAGTTATTGTACAAGATTAGTTTCCTGTATGCTGCAAATTGGCAGTAGCAGAAAAATACAGGATGAATTTATTAGCTTGCAAGGTCAGCTAATAAAAACTATGTGACTCGGACTGTTGTTTACTTCAAGTTGGATCACTTAGTGGACTTCATGCAAAATTTAAATGAGTTAACTCTTGCATTTCCAGCCTACAAAATCATCAGAAGGGGGAAAAAAAAGGAAAATCAAAACCTTGAATACAAAACCTACTCTGGATGTCCACATTCAAGGGATTTAGCAGGGTTAAAACGCTCTTCTCTTAAAAAAACAAGCAAACCTGTACTAAATATACAGACCTTGAGATCCGTAGGCAACTACATCAGTTGTGTTTTGTCATTACTGCAGAAAGAATATGATGACAAAGGCGATCCTATAATATTTTATTTGTGCAATGAGCAATAGAATCGAGTTTTGGGAGAGATTGTGTTGCTAATGAGATTGAGATTTTGGCATAAAAAGGATTTTTTTTAATTGAAGTCCAAGTGAAGAAAAGCTTTATTTCTTTTACAAAATATATTATTTGAAGATGATAATATCCTCATGATGTTCCTGGGGGACAATATATGATGTAAATTTGATTTACCAGTGCCTTTTCTTAGCACAGGTTGCAAAAGGACTGATAAAACAGTACCATGAGGTCAGAAAAAAAAGTAACTCTGTTTCAAACAGTAGGTAAGTGGGGTCAGTTCAGTTTGAGTTTTCTCTAGAATCTAAACACACACACACACATACACAGACACATATGCATCCTATAACTCACACAAGTGGAAACCTGTATAAAAAGCCTATATGGAATTATCTTCTCATACCTGTACAATAAACTTACTCCAGATTAGTAGTCAAAAATTCCAAGTACTTAAGTTGTTTAACTGGATTTTTTTAACATCTCTAAATATGTTAGGTAGTCATAGCAGTTAAGTGCCCAACTTACTTTGAAGCACTTTGATAAGGCACCCATTCACATCACTCATTTCCTAAGGGAAAGATGTAGGCTGAATCCTTTAGGATTCACACACTTTTCAGCAGCCCAGCACCACTAACCTCAGTGCTCCTCACTGAGGTATAGTTTCACCTGCTCTTTGGGCAGGAAAACACCCAGTCTAAACTTTCTACATAGTCAAGAAAGGACCAGCAAATGCTTCTGAAGAGTATCAAAGGCAGATACAATTTGCCTATGTTAGTTACTGACTCTTTGCTGATGGTTATAAGGTGTAACAATGGGACACTACCTGCCTCCCTTTATGGAGTCCTTCTCATCTTATCCAGCCATCAGCACTCAGATCTGTCTCTTTTAAATAAGTAAGACAGTGTCTCTGCCTCCTCCACCTGGTACAGGCATATATCCCTCTGCGTGTCACGGATGCAACCTTGGAAAGTGCAGTGTTTAGAGCTTTGACAAATAGTAAACCATTATTATTTTTTAAATATGATTTAATGTAATACAGAGAGTGAACACAGGAACTTAACATATAGTTTAAATACACATGTGGTGGGGAGGCAGAATCAGGATCATCAAGACTGTCAACTGCCAACTCAACAACTGATAATAACACAAGGGTTATCAGAGATGCTGGTTTGTGGTGAACAGCTTTGTGGCAGTCAGAGACGCTTACTGCTTTTTAAATGAAAAGACAAGGAATGATTGCTTGCTGGCCTAAAATGTTGACTAGTAGAAGCCTTAACAGCATGAGATAAAATTTTGTTATGTCCTGATGGTCTTGTTCAACTGGTCTTGCATCAGATGGTTATTCTGAAAGATCTCCTGAACCACTGCACGTGTGACACCAAACATCTAAAGTCAGTCTTCAAGGACAAGCATTTTCTCTGCCTCTTTCAAAAGAGAAATATCCAAGCAGTTCATCATCTGCCTCAGAGGCTCACTGCTCAATCAGATTCAATTAAATTAAAGAGTGAAGGATGGAAAAATAGTGTTACGATGACAGTTAGCAGATCACAGTACTTAATGAAAGCAGTAGATAGTGGGAGTTACTGTACTTATTATACTCTTTAGCACTGTGAGAGACTGAGATTTTGTCTTCTTGGGGTCTTATGTCCCTGAAGGCTGTTATAGGAGGACCCATGGCACACTGATTTGTCTTTGGGATTGGAAAGCTGGCCTACGATATAGCCAAGAAAGTGAGACCTAAGGCAGAGCAGGCAAAGATGAGACTAATTTTCAATGATAAAGGGTAAAACTTGGCTATTTGCCTCTGCTTCCTGGATGTTAGCACCAAAGTAATTTTACAAAACCCCAAAACCAGACATTTTCCTGGGAATAGGAACCATCTTCCTTCCTGGCAGAGGAAAGGTGTGAGTTCAGTTGCTTATACTGCTATCTGACTTTCTGTTGGATGCCTACTGTTAGGAAAAGAAAAACACTAAAACCAAAAATGAAACAGTATCATGAAATGCAGGAGGAAAATGGCCTTTGTCCTGTTTAAACACATTCCTTCCAGGCTGACTTCCCACAGCTGATGAAAGCACACAGTCTACCTCTAAGGTAAATGTGCAGCTTCATTGCTTAGGTAGCCCCATTGTCCTTTACTGTCCAGCCATACGCAGGGGACATTCTATGTGCCCAGGTACTGGCACCAGCCTGCACTTGGGGAAAGAAGATCTGTGTGAGAGCCACATCAATCAGGAAAACAGGACTTTGATGGGTGCCGTGGTATAGCCAAGCAAGGAGATCAAGGCTTACTCTCAGGAATCCCTGCGGTTTGGCTGTGAGGCCTCTCTGCCTCACTCAGAGGTGCTTTGAGTAACCTCTTCTACCTGGGTACCCCAGGATGGGTTCCAGCCCTCTTAAACCAGGAACGGAATCCATTTTATCTTCTTCCCAGCACTTCCCCCTTCCCCATAGACTCCCTACCCTCATGGGGGCAAGGCAAGGGGATAGGTTTTTTCCCCTCCATCCAGTCTAAGCCTGGGTACCCATCAATGTGAATGGTAGGAGGCAATGATAACAAGGCACCGTTCCTGGCGCAGCTTGTGCATTTCTTATATGTCATCAGATAAAGAGCATCAGGAGCAGAGGCACGAACTCAGCCCCTCCCTTCTCCCAGAGAAGCACCTTCACGACTACAGTCTCAAATGCCTTGTTTACCAATCTCTGCCTTGAGCTCCCACAAACCCGGGCTGCCTCAACTCTGAAGTCTCAGCCATGCCTCATGCACTTTATGTGCTCATCCTCTATGATTTAGTCATGAAGACTTCACCAGGCAGCTTCAGATTTGCTGATTTCTTGCAACAAATGAATCAGAGCCGAAGTGGAATGTGAATTTGTGGAAATAAGTCACTTAAAATGCAGTTTTCTGAAATGTCTCAAGCCACCTCTAAAAAAGGCAAGGAAGACAAATGCAAGCTTTTTTAAGAGTAAAGAATGCAATGCACAGCATCAGATAGGGCAATGAGAGAAATTTGCAGAACACAAGACTTCAATGCTCAGTCTCTGTTATCTGTAATGAGCAGAGGCAAATGCTGTGCCCTTAGTACTATCATGCCATAAAACTAGAGATTAAATGTAATGGCGTCAGAACCAAACACTCACCTAGGGTTTCAAACTGTTCCACAGACCAAGAGCACCAGCCACCCGGGGTTTCTCATGGGCAATCAGCAACAACCCTAATTCTGGATCCAAAGATTAGTCTTCAGTAAAACGCAGCTTTTCCTTGTCCAAGTCATCTCTAGTAAACGAAAAAAAAGAAGAAAATACTGTTTGGTGACACATAGTTCCTGTAGATCAAATGCAAATTCACTAATGTAATCAAATTGTTCAACAACACCAATTCATGCTACCTGACAATCCAGACTCCTGGAAGATCTTGAGTGAGACACAGTGTGTCAAGAACATTCCTTTAAAAGGGATTTTGGGGTTACATTTCTAACGTAAACTAAGCAGATTTAGGGGCTTTGGTAAGTGGGGGCAATCAAGAAATGAGAAGTAACTTTCATTTTTATATGGGTCACACTGGGAAGAATATTGAAGAGTGTTTTGCAAATGCTGGTCCTGAGCCAGAAACCTTTTCCTTACATACACAGCCCTGCCCAATGAGGTTCCCCACCAAAACAAATTAAAACATTCTTTTGAGAGTTACCTCTCAGAATAAGAGTTGCCCACAAGTGACTGTAGAGCCATGTGGTTGCAACCTGCTAGGCAGGGAGGCTGGTACCTCTGCCTGCTCCTCTCCATGCCACAGAATGGGAGCCTTGGAGAAGGATGGGAGTAAACATGCCTTTCCTTCCCATTCTCTCCCAGAGGGAAAGGAGATGGCATCTAGAAACCCTACTATAGCGACCCACTAAGGCATATAGGAGTTTAACCTGTAATTTAACTTCTGTAAAGCTTAGAATAGTAGATTTATTTTAGTTGGAAAAGACCTTAAGACCATCAAGTCCAACCTCTAACCTCACACTTTCAAGCCCATCACTAAGCCATGTCACTCAGCACCTCACCTACATGGCCTTTAAATATCTTGAGGGATGGTGACTCCACCACTTCCCCGGGCAGCCTGTGCAGTGTTTAACAACCCTCTCGGTAAAAAAGTTCTTTCTAATATCCAGTCTAAACCTCCCCTGGCAAACTTGAGGCTATTTCCTGTTGTCCTATTGTCATAACTTAATAATGCAGCCAAGATGGTCTATAGCAGGAAGGAGGGTAGATCTTCTTTGAGCCATGATGTGCAATAAAGCAATTCCCTGTTTGGGTTAAAGGAAATGTTACAAGTCTGCCTCTGATAGATGGGAGAGTCATAAAAGAAGTGGTCTTACCTGGTCTCCAGGATGGTCAAGTAATTGTGAGCAAGTCATGACATAATGCTGAGCAAGTAAGATAAGCAGGAAAGGGTTTGTATTCACCTGAATGAGGATTACACAAAGCTTCCTTTCTACTGTCCAGTTATCTTGGTTCTGACAACTAAAGTAAGTGAAAATGCAAGCTCTGAGGGAGCAAGAATTTGATTCAGTTTTTAATCCTAACATAACCTGTCTTTTAAATTACAAACTAAATCCAAGTTTTATCAATGTCTGCTCTACAGTCTTACTGAGATTTTTCACATTCCTTTGCCAACCAGTTTAATTAGATTTTTAAGGCTTTCATGTTCAAAATGTCCACTCTGAACTGATGGGGTCAGCAGAGTTCAAAGGAAAGGATGAAAAACTCCAAAGTCTAAGACCAAAACAAGCCTCAAGCCTTATCCCAGCTTCACAAATGCTGGAAGCAGAGATTGCAGTTCGAGTTTTTAGGCAGAAGGGAAAGTTATGTTTTTCACACCACGGGGCATCTCCACATGTTGTGAATCTGACCAACATTTCCACAAATCCTGAGCCAACAGAGCTGCTCCAGTCTGGAAAAGATAACATAGCCCTTTCTCTGTCTTGCTTTGTCCACCACTAGGCTGAAGATTTACACTTGGAGAGTCTTTGTTAGCATTACTGAGGTACACACATTTACGAGTGAGGGCTTGAATATAGGGTGTCATGATAGGTGAGAAATACTAGCAATATCTTCTTGTTTGTAACTATGACCTGTCACATTTCCCACAAAAAAATATAATGTTTAAAAAGCATAAGAAATTACTTTAAAACAAGATAGAAATACAAAACTTATTTTTTACATGTAGTGCATGTTCTGTGACCTGTTTGCATATACATATCTGAATTGTAACAATCTGCATGGCTGGTTTTGAAATTCCTTATATTTATAGAGTAATAAAGGACATGATAAACTCAGGTGACAGCGTTTCTAGTATTTTTCAAAGAATACAATATAAAGATTTATTCCTACCCACTAGTGCAGAACAGAGCTAAATAAATAGAAGAATGAATACACACACTGTAAAAAAAATCCAACAACTCTCTTCCCTCCAGGCGAGATTAGATGTTTGGTTAAACTGTTCTGCATGAAGTTCATCATGCATAGCAGTGCAGCTCTGCCTACAAAGGAAGTACTCTCCCTGTCCCAGCAAAGAGAGGCTGAACCATACCAACAGGGCCTGAATCACTGCCCAAGACAGTCATGTTTGGCAGTTTTTTACCCATTCCCTAATTTACAATTACCTGCCAAGTAGAAGTGAATGGACCTCATGTTTACCCTGAACCAAAGTACATGAAGCAAAGTACAAAGTGCCATTGGTACATAAAGACCAATATGTTACATCAACATACACTTTCTGCAAATACTGACATAGCAGAAAATGTTAAGGTGGAATAGCAGAGCTACACCCCAAAGGTGGGGTCAGAGCAAGTTTAGCCAGGATCATTGTGCATGTGCTGAGGCTCTTCAGCTTTTCCCAGCAGAACCGTATTCATCAGACATAACACATGTTGCCTTCACAGGTGTTTATCTGGCTGGAGTCCATAGCGTTACCTGGCTTAAGAACAGAACAGCCCTAGTAAGGTCACCTATCAGGAGGTGGAGAACACCCAGAAGGTTGCGGTACAATTACCGTCATCTTAGTTTTCCTGATCAAAGAGTGTATGAACTCTTCCAGTTTGCAAGAACACTCAGAGGAATGCATCTTTTGGGCTTGAAAACATACACATCAGCCAAAGCTTGAGAGAAGGAATCGAAAGGATAAGGAAAGATGTTTATTAATAGAGACACTGAGGAACATTTGGAGCAGAGGAAGACTAGCAGAAGGAGAAGTAGAAAAACTCTCATCACAGTCCAGACTAGTCATGTAAAACCAGTAAAAGGGACGAGGAAAAGACTTAAATGATATGGGGGAAAGGGATATGGTTTTCTCCTTTTGTATCTATTCTTCTCCTCTTCCTTCCCATGTCCCCTTCTTTTCCTTTTTTGTTTCAACAGATAATTCGATGGATGTAATGTCACGGAAGTAAATTTAAACAAAAAACAAATCAAAACCAGGTGTTGATAAGAGTAAAGCTGTATTCTGCCCTGCTCTGTGGATAATTCTATGGCAAGCTGTCCACTAAAAATACTACAGAGAGCTGTGACTCATGCTCACAAGCATTGGCTGATCAATGGAAACTTTGAGGAATCTTTTGTAGGTATTTGTGTATGAGAACATGCACATGAGAGAGACAAAGAGCAGGAATGTGTTGCTATTAGATACCTCACTGTGCCCTGATGAATCTGACGTGTGAGGGTAGCACTTATCCTGCACTCCAGAAAGCATGCTGTGTTTTCCTTTGGTACAATTGTCCTGCTCCTCTTATCAGAGTGTATGTTAATAGCTTTATGCTACTTACACTGAGAGCTGGAAATTGCTAAGAATTTCAAAGCTCTGTCAGGAAGGAAGTAAGAATAGTAGATGTCCCAGAAACACCCTATGGAGAGATTTCTCTCTTAAATGCATTTTTGCCTTTAGACTCGTTTTTTCAGGCACTATTTTCCCTCAACCTACAGAGACATCTATTTTCAGCAACATTTCCCAGTGCAGGGAAAAAACCCCTAGTATTCATATTATCTTAATTAACTGAGAGTAAAATCTGCTTCTGAAATAACATCAAATTAGTAAAGTAGAATGGCCTATTAGCTTGAACACATCAAAGTGCTGAATGAAGCTGCCCAGCACCTGTGGCAAAGCATCTTATATGCTGGCTTTTTGAATCACAATAAAGAAAAAAGGTGATTTGTAGCCTACTTTTGGCAGTTTTTGTGCTTTCTCTCATATATTTCACCTCTCTATTCCTTCCACAGGATGCTGTATTTATACCATTAAAGTCTTTAGAATAATGAAATATGTATCAGGAAATATCAGTAAATACAGTTCAACACTACACGGTCGCATTAGCACACTTTCTCGGAGAATTAATGAAATAATGTGATCTGCAATGGCATATTTCTTTCTGCCTTTTCTTTTCAGCATTTCATGCTTCTTGATCACCCACTGCAAAAACCATCCCTGAGAGGAAAAGAAAAAAATAAAAAGCTTCTTCCAAAAGCAATGAATTTGTGAGAGATTATAAAGCTCTCGGAGAGATTTCACGGACAGGTGTTTAGAAACCCAGTACAGACTAATAATGTCAGCTGATGCAATACTGAAAAAAAAATACATATTCAATTTCTGTCAGGTTTTAGGGGAAAATGAGAGGCATATAAATGTGCAAGAGAATTATATGTGATTGCAGTCTCCTTGCATGGGTTACTTCTTGGTGCAGAGAAGACTTGGAACATCTTTCATACAAAGAAAGGCTGTGAGAACTGGGGCTGTTTAGTCTGGAGAAGAGGAGATTGAGGGGAGATCTTATTAACATTTATAAATATCTAGAGGGTGAGTGTCAGGAGGTTGGGACATCCCTTTTTTCTATAGTAGCTAGCAATAGGACAAGGGGTAATGGGATGAAGCTGGAACACAAAAAGTTCCACTGAAATATAAGAAAAAACTATTTCACTGTTGAGGTGAGGGAGCCCTGGCACAGGCTGCCCAGAGGGGTTGTGGAGTCTCCCTCTTTGGAGGTCTTCAAGACCTGCCTGGACACGTTCCTATGTGACCTGATCTAGGTGACCCTGCTTCTGCAGGGGGGTTGGACTAGATGATCTCTAAAGGTCCGTTCCAACCCCTACCATTCTATGATTCTACCATTCTATGATAAGACTTCATTAGATGGGGAAAACAGTTCTCTTCTCAGGTAGCCTGTATCTCTCTTCCTTTAGTTGCCCTTCCAATCTCCTGTTTTGGCTTTGTCTTTGAAGGTATGAGAGAGGATGGGAAGCAGGGACTGGAAATCCACACTGTTGAAATGCAAGAAAGGGGGTGAATTGCCATCTCTGCTGAGGTCATGCTATTTTACCAGAAATCTTTGACCGGGGACAGTAGCAGGAACAATTTGCTCTTTTTTAGGAAATGTGTACATAAACTACCAAATGAACCCTATTGGGGCCAGATTCAGATGGTTATGGCTTTGATCCACCGTCCATATTATCTGACACAAAAAAAGCAACTGCCACATCAGGAAGTGCTACCACAGAGAGATGGATAATAAGCAAAAAGAAAGAGGCTGCAGATATGCCCTCAAGTCAATCTGCACCTGATAATTAATTTCTACCTATAAAACTCCATATGCCTTCCATGTTCAGCAATGTAAACCCATGACACTACTGCATTTTGGAAGTTCTGTGCAATTCCAGGCTATCCACCTGAGAAACAATGAGGTAGTCCAGGAAAGGCTCACAGAAAAGAGACAAGGACTGGCAAGGGTGTGGAAAGGCTACTCTGTGAGAAGACACTATGTGATCTCTCAGCGTGGGATGGGGACAAAAGAGTATGATAGGAGTCTTGGGAGACAGGAGAGGCATAGAGCATTGAAGAAAGACTGTTATAGTACAGAAGATTGTTTCTTCAAAACAAATTCTCTCCTTTTCTTTTCTTTTCTTGACATGCAATTAAACAATGGGACTTTTGGCTGCTGCAGGATGGTAGAAAGCCAAAAAATATACATAGCTTTAAAACTAGCTTCACAGTCTCACAGAAGGAAAATCTATTGTGAGCTACTAAGAGGCAAGATATCACCATTGTGCCAGGTGGACTCTAGCCCACTGTTGATGAAAGGCATAGCTAAGGAGCATTCATTATACTTTGCTTTTTCTTATACCCTCTCCTCATCATCAGTTGCTGGACTATATCAGAGAGAGGACAGGGAGCTTATCAGATCTCTATTATCTGTCTCAGTGTAGCTTGTTCCCTACATCCTTTTATAATACAGGAGCTAACATCCAGACAGCTACCATATCAGTAAAGACTGGTTGTTGTTTGTACAGTAAATGACCAAAATACATGTTTATGTCTAAAAAGCCAGTTCTTTAGCTCCCATAGCATGAGAAATTTCTGTTATTGAGAAATATCTGTAAGTGTACCACACATGCTCAGTATGTATCCATATACTAGTTACACCTTTGGCTCAGAGCAATCAGTCAGTGTGTATGCAGCTCTAGGCCAAACGCTGATGCCTCTAGTCCATCAAGCAGCAAGCTAGATCAAGTAAGTGAGCACTGAGAATAGGAAGACAGTGAGTGAGGTAGTCACGGGAAAACAAGGTGAAGGATATGTGTAGGAGCTATGAAACTGCATTTGAGAAAGGTGGATGTTCAGTGAGAGTTTGAGGTTTTGCAGGAGGAGAAGGAGCTACAGCTTGGAGCTTGTAAATCATCTCATTAACTAATCCATTTTTGTGAGCTGGAGAGTTTGGTTGATTGAATAAGCATATTTTCAATCAGTACTGATATTGCTACCACTAAGAAAACAGGACCAAATCCTAAGAACATGAATTATCACCAAAATATTGGCTAACTTAAGTCCATTTAACAAATATCTTCTCATTTATCCTATTTGCAAAATCAAAAGTATTGTTATACCCCACTGCAATATCATCCTGCTCAGCTTCTGTTTTAAATGATTTTGAGATTAATTGTGTTTGTCAGCACTGAAAGAAGCTCCATGCAAGTACAAGATATCTAAGAAAGAGTTCAGAAATTTAGGAAAGGTACGTTATTTTGTCCAAATAAATACTTTTATAGATTTCACATTAAAAGAAAAACAACAACAACAAAACTTAGTAAGTTCCCTATCCAGCTCAATTTTCTCTGAAATACAGCTGAGAAAAATAGCTCTGGCTAGTTGTACCTTGCATTTTATTTATGTGGATCATCTGCAAAACAGGCTGTTAGTGCTATCCATCTTTAATGAACCATTGTACTAAGGACAGGGAGTTTGTGAGGACTAGACTCTTCAAATAATATTAGACTTCATAACTATGTCAGTACGGTAGGACTAAACTGCTTTATTGGATCTTATTCCCAAAAGTTTTATACTGTACCACTGGTATCTTCCATTTGACTTAATCACATTTATGAACACAAGCCAAGACCCTACTGCAGGCAGCTACCAGAGAGCTTAGCAGTCTAAATGATACTTCACCAAAGCTTCAGAAAGTCTCTTTGATCTAGAGAAAACATACTAAATCACATCAACCTATCCCTCTTGCTTTCATATTTGTTTTAAAAGATATTTGTCTCCACTCTTTTTTGATGGGATCATATGCATGAACAGAGAATTTACTGAAATTTATCTGTCATTCATCCAGGCTGCCACAGCTTGTATTGTCTTTAGGCAATTCAGTAAGCATGGGGCCATTTATTTGCATTTCCTCAGGGTAAAAAGTTTAGTAATGAGGTTTTGTAACCCAAGTGACCTTATATTACTGATATTATTGCATTACTTTTATATTCTATTGTCAACATTATGGCATATGTCCTTGTCATAAGTGTCAATAGTTATGTCCCAATTTAGGACAGCAGTTGGACCTTTCAAGTAGTTTTTACTCACTCAAGCACTCCTTTACTTGAATCCTCGTGTGAGGAGGGGTTTGAGGGATTTGACAGGACATCATGTTTGTACTAGGGAACTATATATGCCATGAACTGTATTCTGGCATCAAAATCAACTGGCTTACAACTAATAGTATTCATACCCCTGAATGCTCTGAGCTTGTACACACAGAGACTGCCTGCAGGAAATAATCCCAGCACCAAAACATCCAGTCTGCCTATGGGAAATGATACCAATCCCATAAAGCTCCCAAGGTGTTCCCAGAGACTAGAAGCATGCCTGTTGATTAAGGCCAGAACCAGGACAGGAAGCACTCTAGCAGTTCATCAGGAAAAGCAGGCTCCAGGCCACTAATAAAGCCATGGACTTCTTTAGTTGCTGAACTTGCTCCTCAGCTCTCTGTTAGGGACTGTGGTACATCACTAGAACATTTTGAACCTCCAGATAATGAAGATCATACGGTTTTTGAATGCAATAGTAATGCAAAGAGACACCAGGGCATAGAGTACCAAAAAAAATAAGACACACTTTCAATACTGAAACTAGACAGACTATAGCTTGTAAAAGTAATAGAGAATAGCAATACCGACAGCTTAGATCTTCTCAGTATCAGCAGGCTTTAACTTGCACAAGGGTTCAGGAATGAATCTCTAAGGAGCTACAGTGCATTCAGACAACAAAGGGAATAGTCATGCAGTGCACCGCTAGAGAGATTTCATTCCCTGTTGAAGGGCAAGGAGAAAAAAAAATGTGTATCATGAAGAGAACTTACTTCATAGAAGTATTCTTTTTAATTGGCTTTTGAAGTCTTCCTCTTCAAACAACACTGCAAGTGTCTTCTGACAGTAGCAAAACAGCTCCTGCATTTTATTAATTGATGATAGTATAAAAGCAAGTCATTAAAAATTCCATGGAACCATTCATTCTGACTATCCCACATGTAGCAAGACATTATTTCTCACTGTGCTAAAATTAACTGTTTCAGAGAAACATCTAAACAACGTGAACTACAATCAATAACATCCTCATCTGCCAGCAGCATTGCCAAGTGACAGCCAATCTAGCCAGCGCTGGAACTGACCACTCAGATTACTTTCAGCTGATTGAGTCCTGGTGATCAATACCAAATACTTAACACTTGTACCTCCTGCTTTACTCAAGCACTAAGAGGAAAGGCTGAAACCAGTTTGCTCTACAGTGCTTTCTTATCACTGGATTTAGTCACAAACATTATTGGTTGCCAGGAATTTCCCAAGTCTGATCTCCGTGTTCTACAGTTTTTACAGGAGAATAGTTGATGAAATCTCTAAAAGACAATTTGAGTGACTATTTTTATCATATATTCCCAAAGTCTGATATCTGCTTTTGCAAGCACTGTGAGCAGCCTGCTCTTTTTATTGTTTTTGGGGTTTTTTTAATAGTAATCTCATTATCTTTTCTACTGATCAGGGCAGTCTGAGTCTTCCTAGCTGATTAGCTACTATTATGTCAAAATACTCTGTAATCCTTTCTGATCTCTTTAGATACTCTCGTTTGAATATACTCAAACACAAAATTGTAGGAAGAACTTATGAATTTTCTGACTTATATTTATGTCCAGAATTACAGGCCAGTCTAGAAAACAGCATTTTCTGGTTTTCCAAAGGGGTGAGAAACTATCATGAAAAGAACCTTCCTCACAGAAGCATTGATTTTAACTGGCTTTTTGTGGTCATCCTCTTCAAGCAACACTCCAAGTGTCTTCTGACAGTAGCAAAACTTCTCCTGCACTTATTAATTGATGAGAGTATAAAAGAAAGTAGTTAAAAACTGGGAAGCTGTTTCAGAGCTACTTGTGGAATGGGGAGAAGAGCATCTGAGAGGACTCAGAGCTCCCTAAGCCTCCAGTCCGCAGCTGCCCACATGTTTCCTTTTCCTGGGTAACAACATGTGTGAGATGCTACTCATTCATGACTTCCTTGCTGCAGAGCTAGGATCTTGCTCTTGGATCTGGGATATGGGAAGCAAGCTCTGATTCCCTAATTCTCAGAGTTCATGTTTCTTGTCTTTCTGTGCCTCAGAATAAGTAAATCAGCAGCTGTCCCATCTGGAAATTACTGTTGGGTAGCTGTATTCTGGGTCTTCTCTTAGCCACAACATAAAAATAAAGCCCCCAAAACAAAACAAAACAACAAAAAACCCAACAAAAATCAACAACAACAACAACAAAAACAAATAAAAAGGGAAGCAAAACAAAACAAAACAAAAAAACATATTAAATCTAGAAAGACAAAAACACCACAGTGTCAAATGCTCCTTTGGTAAATCAGCACACATTCATTGTTGTTTACATCAGTTAAGCTGAAGAATGGAAACTGCTGACAGAATGGGAGCTCAGAGGCACATGAGTCACCACTCATCGAATTTCCATACTCTCATGACCTAGTAATGTTGTTGGGGCATTCAGCAGAAGATGCTGCTTAGGATGGTTTTTTTTCTTCCCAAGAAGTGAATTTTTGCATTCAGGGTGCATACAGGAGGTTCCCAGAAAGCTTTGTAATAGTGAAGAAATAATTCTATCAGCTTGAAATCAGTCAGCCTGCATCTCAGACAAAAAAACTCCTTGCCAGTGAGAACTGCTAGGGCAAAACAATCTCCAAAGGGAAGCAGTGGAAATTTCATATCTTGACACATCACAAGCTACCCTGGATAAAGCACTAGTACATGAATAAGAAGAAACAATCTCGCTTTTCACAGGGAGATAAGTTCAAACACTGAGCTGCTGACATACTTTGGAGACAAGTGTGATGTGAGGTCTAAAATAAACAGAGCACTTCATTGCACTATCAATAATGAACTGTAAAGGACTATCCTCGATGTCGTACTCTGCCAATAAGGCTCTACCTCCTAAAATACTGAACCCCATACATTCTTGTTAGATACAACATACATTACTTTCTAGGGGAAAAGAAGAAATATCTCTGCAATAAAAAAAGATTCAAAAATAATACTTTAAAAAACCAAACATCAAAACTAGGCAATCACATTTCTGAAAAATAACCACAGAGCAAACACATGAATTTAATATTCACTGCCAAAACAGTGTGTTATTTTAAAAGACGTTTCTCTTCAGTGTACATTTCAATTGCCTTCATATATACAGTTCAATTCCCCTTAGTTTCAACATGTTATCTCAAATAAGATTTATGGTATGACTACATTTCAATGCTTCACTTTAACTGATTGATTCATAAAAATTCTTTCAACATGCAAAAAGTTTACTCTAACTTGGGCTCAGCGTTCACCATTTTTCGTAGGCCTGATTCTTAAGTACCTCAAAAAAAAAATCTTCTGATGCAGAAGAAATTGGATTAAACATTCCAGGCTTTTCAGAAAAAATTGAATAGAATTTGATGGTAGAATACTAGACTGTCTCCTGAAGTACTTACACATAGCTGGTGGAATATCTCCATATAAAACCTTTATCCTAGAAATCCAGAAATCCATACCAAGTCCACTGTTATTTTCTAATATTTCAGTAGTGCTTCTGATTGTCTGAAAAGCCCTTCAAGGAGCATGGACAAGACAGAAAAACATAATTTTTTGCTATAATTAAGTGTGAAATTGAGAACTTAGTGTGTATATTTATACACACAAGAGAGAAATCCCTTTCTGTTTTTTTTCTGCTTTGTCATAATTTTTCATCAGATAAGAGCAACCTTTTTTCCAAATAATTTCTTGACGTCTCTTTACTTACACTTCTCATCATAGACTTTGGCACATACAAAGCACATTGTTCCAATTTAAAGTTATAACATGATAATTTTGAGCATTTTGCATTGTTCATAAAGAACAGAGAACCTGGCAATTCTCTACTATGCAACAAGAGACTGAATTGGAAAATATTTCTGAGATCCTTTCATCTGCAGCATATATGGGTACAGGCTTTGACATTTCGATGTAATCATGACAACAAACAGAAAAAGCCTCTGAAATCTTTCAGCCTTGCTAAAATTGACTTAACCAGGTCCCTCCTTCACTGTCCCAGACCAGAGTTCCCATCCTTGCACTAAAGATCTTTACTCCCCTAGTTGTGTCTGCACAACTGTTTCTGTGATGACACTGTGCTGCAGTTGTGTCAGTAGTGTATGGAAAAGAACTGCCATTGACAGTCATGTATTTGCATGGCTTGAGGCATCCATGGCCACAGAAAAAGAAAAATTCTCTGAAGTAAATCTGTTTTGGTTTTTTTCTTTAATTAAAAGAATGCTGATGTCATGCTTGCAACACATAAAGCCTCATCCCTACAAGATTTATCATTCCAGATATACATGAAGCTGGGAAACTAGTGCTTCTTATTTCCCATCACAATTGAGTGATCTATTGGCATGGCAGTGGATGAAAATATATTTTTGCCTTTGAAGCAAAAAAAAGTGTTATTTACTGTGTTTTCATATTTCTCCTTATATTTTTTTCTCAACATTGGGGTTTTTTGGAGTCACATTAGACTTATTTTAATCATCTGCTCCATTTGTATGCAAGCCTCCCTCTGATAGTCTGCTGTAACCAAGAGACACCTCTGTATATATTGTGATATGTCTTGTGGTAATCACTGCTTTCTGATCCATGGAAAATCATTTCTCTGCTCCTTCCTTCTGCAAACTGACAGCTTCTGCCTTTTAGTGGGTATACCCCATCTTCCCATCAGAATGTGGCCACTGAGACAGTGATCAGTCACAGTCCACGAGAGACTGTGAGAACTCAGCCAACTGAAAAGGTAGAAATTGTGCCTGAGCCCAGTCTCAGGTCCCTGTCACTTCTGTTTTGCATTACACAAGACCAATTTATCCCAGATACTACATCTACTGCAAGCAACAAGTATTGAGCCAACATAGCAAGCTTTTAGCCTGTGTTAGACATACGGAAAGTGGCAATCTCCACGTACCAGAAGTTGACCATAGAGGGGAATCTAGTTACAGTTCTCCTGGGCAATACATTTCTAGTTTATCTTTTCACATTTCAGCAATGATTTGATCATTTCTGTATAAGGTCTGCAAAGAAATAAAACAAGTTTTGATTTTAAAGGAGTTACATAAAATATAAACTGCTGTTCCCTGATACCAAGCATATAGACCTTGATTTCAAGCCATAATGTGGCTTTGACAAATGAAATGGTATTCAACAAAGGTAGCTTAGATGAAATTGTTCAGCACTCCTGGTACCTCCCTGGCTTATTCCACCTTGCCAGATCCTTCAGCATTCAACCAGCATGTCAGCATGGAAACTGGGAGACTTCAACCACATATTTTTACAACTAATATTTTTACCTGTCCTCTCTCATCCTTCCCATGTCATTGTCTGAAGATGCCGGGGAGCCCATTTCTCTCTCCAGCTGCACACAGAGCTCGAGAACTAGCAGGGAGATGCAGTTCTGCTCTAACCATGCTACTGAGCCAGGTGGAGATTTCCACTCTTAAACATTCCAGTAGATGACTTCTCTTAAAATATTTCAGCTCTGATAAAAGAAGTTGCCTGGACACCACACATAAAAACTCTCCCTTGCATACAGTGCTCGCTCACTCACAACTGACCCTCAGCTATCTGGATGTGTCAACCATTTGCTCTTAATTTAGCAATTTCTCAGAAGTTTCATTGCCTCCACGAGATTTCTTGCATGGATTACAAAGCAGAACTGTGAAGCAATATTGCGTTTTAAGCAGCAATCTGAAACACGAAGCCAAATCCATGACTACTTCTTTCAAAGCATTCAATTCAGTGTAATCTTTGGACAGGACACTAGCAACAACAAAAAAGGACCTTATTTCTTCTAAGTTTGATAGTTACTTTTTGTTAAAGGATTTCTCCAGGCTGGATTTTGCACTTAGAAGAACATTTAATCAACACTTTTATTGCTTAGTATCACACTTTGAATGTCTGATCATTTGACTGACTAATCCAATTTTCTCTTTCTCTGTGCAACACTGAAATTAGGGGTATCTTTTAAAACGGGGGAAGCCTAGTCCTCTGAAGTGCTCAGTTCAGGAGAAAAGGCCAGTCATTTAGCCTACAAGACTTGCAGCCAACCTAAGTGACTCAGCTGGAGCTCCAGTGGGCATCTCATCTGAGAAAGGCACAATGTCCTCCATACTGTAAGCAGACAACTACAGCAGTAACAAAGAAAGTTTGTTGGCTCTGTTCCTTGGCGGCCTACAGACCTCTGCTAGTGGTCAGAAGGAGAGGTAGCATCCCTTATTTTTCCTTCTTTTTTCAAAGATGCTAACGTCTCCTACAGCGAAAGACCCCATCATGGGTTGCTCTTTGCACAGAGATACATAAGACAAGCTCCTGCCTTCTGTCTTCTGCTATGTATGCTATAGTTTGTATGCTATAGCCTGAAGTCACATCGGGAGAGGTTTAGATTGGATATTAGTAAAACTTCTTTAGTGAAAGGGTTGCTAAACACTGACATGGGCTGCCCAGGGAGGTAGTAGAGTCAGATCCCTCGAGGTGTTTAAAAGCCATGTAGATGAGGTGCTGAGGGACATGGTTTAATGGTGGGCTTGGCAGTGTGAGGTGAGTGGTCAGACTCAATGATCTTAAAGGTCAATTCCAACCTAAGCAATTCTAAGATTCTACAATCCCCACTCACCTAGCCTGATCTTCCTACTTGTGTAGACTTGGCTCAGTCATGCAGCCATGCAGTGCTTCTTTTTACCTGTCTCTGCAAACAGGACACTTCCTCACAAAAGGATTGACTCATTTAATGTCTGCAAATTGTTTTGAGTCCATGAGGACTTAGGTATAGTATAAGCATAGCGATACATCTACACAAAGATCCATCTAACACTGCATATTGACTAAATGATGTTTTCCATGTAATGCTAGCAATCACGTAATTTACAATTAAACAATTCTGTTTCATCTGCCTATGGGATTTCTTTCACACAGGTGATGAAGCAGAGGTAGACTATATATTGTTTTGAAAAACTGACAGACTCCCATATGCACACCTCTATACAGGCACATAGAACCACAGAATTGTGCATGTAGGAAGGGATTTCTGCAGATTGTCTAGTCCAAACCCCTGACTTTTGAAGATCTCCAAGGACAGATTTTCCATTCACCAGGAACCTCCTCCAACTGCCATATCTCTCAAAGATGACAGAGAGGGACCTCACAATGACACCAAACAGCATCATGAGTGCTTCTCATCTAGTCCCATGAACTTGTGTATGTTCAATTGGCTTAAAGGCTCCCCGTCTATATCCTCCTTTGTGTTTAGCTCCCACAGGCTCTGCAGAGAAAGGAAACAAATGTTGCTTCACTACTCCTTCTAATGTAAAGTTGGGGTGACAGAGTTGTGAATGGGTTTAAAAAGCAATTAAACAAAGTCATGGAATAAAAATCCATCAGGATTGTTCCATGCTGTGATGCTGACACCACCACCTGATACCAGGCAGTCCTTGTTCCAAAGATTCACAGACAGTCAGATGCCAAACACAGGAAACCTCACAATATGGTAACCACATTCCTTTTCTTTCCCTTATGCATCTGTTGGCCACCATTCTGGTTGGCTTATGCTGAAGAATAATAGAACTGAAAGGCTTCAACACCACCAGACAAGGTCCTGGACTACAGGAATTTTGGTCCAGCCCAATAAATTCTTACCCAGTATGTGTAATGTTTTTTTTTTTTTTTCTCTCTGCAATTTAAAGCACAAGTTTTAAAGCTTCTACTTCTGGTGAAGAGCAGTATATTGCAAGTACTCCAGGGACACAGGCCTAGGTGTGAGTGTCTGACCACTCAAATGAGCAACACTGTTAAAAATCGCTTTTGTTGCTGTAGCTGTTCAGCAACACAAGCTAAATGCTAGCTGAAAATATTTTAAAATAGATTTTTAAACAGCCAATAGAAACTGCACTTGCAGCACCTGCACTGAAGCTGATTGTGGCTAGCTGTAGCCCCTTCTGCCACTTTCTTCTACCCTAGCAAGGCTCTTCAAGTAAGCGTTATCAGCCATTTGACTGCTAGGGAATTGCAGAGGGATCTTGAGTCTTTAAAGCTATTTGTTGGTCCCTGACCTCATGGCAAAACCACAAAAAATTTGAATCCATCTCTGCTTTAAAATATTGTCATACCCTCCAGCAACAAGTGGGGAACTCTTCTCATCTCAAAGCTGGTGGTTTCATGAGGATGACAGAAAGTAGAATATGAGGTTGTGGCTCATAGAGGTAATTATCTGAAGTCATAGTGACCTTTGTTGAAAGCCACACTGAAGGATAAAAAAGCATTATATAAACTGTGTATCCTTAAGAGAATGCAAAGATACACAGTGGCATCAAAGTCTATCAGTTCCTAAGGGGGTCCTAAGGGGACCTTTGCTATTAGATGACTAACTCAGTCCACTGAGTTATTTCTATCTCTAAAACTCTACCTTAGCAGTCATTTTCACACAAAAAGACCCACTACTTCTGATTTTCAGGACTTTTAAAATGTGTATATTTAAAATCTCATTAATATTCTGAGGGCTTCACATATGGAGGTCAGCAAGGGACTGTGCTAGCACTGCCCTCTTTAATATGTATATTAGCCACTGGAGGTTGGGGAAATTGCTAAGTACAGCATAAGCAATTTGCTAAAGCCACAACTCTCTGCTGCCCTGCCATTGAATGTAGATGAAATAGAGGTGTTTTTTTACCCTGCAAAACAGACTCTCTCCAAGACTGGAAGTCAATGCAGTTAAGGAACAGGTATTATAAAGCTGCAAAGAAAAAGAGAGTAAAAGAAGTATAAGGAAAATAGAAAAATGGTATTAGTGTTAGACGGTTAGCTATATGTTAGTTATTCTCTTCAGTATAGGTTTCACCACAACATTGACAGAATACAAATTGACACAAAATTCATGTAAATTTATGTGAATGCATATATAAATGAGTTGCAGCCCTCAGGCTCCTGGCAAGTTGCCACAGTGGCTCTGAGCAGAGCAGAGACTTTGCACCACTGTAGTGCTCTGAGAGGTGTTATTGTGAATTAGAGTGTGGTTTTTCTGAGAAACGTTAGTAGCTTTATCAGTTTCTACAGAGTTTGCCAGGGGCAAAAGAAATGCCACTTTGTGAACTTTTGGCTCCTTATCTGAGTTAGTAATAGCACTGAGCCTAGAAATAGCTCACGTGTGACTATTACAAACTCCTTCACTTTCTCAGTAGAGTTTATTGTTACCGTGAGACCGAAACACGCAGCTCATGAACGTGATAAACTTCACTGGCATTTCTTTGGAATCTGTAATAGCCATGAACTCCGAAATAGCTGGTTCATGACCATTATAAACTCCTTTGGCTTCTCAGCGGAGACTTTCTAATAGCCATGAGCACAGAAATAGCTGGTTCACAACCATTTAGATCTTTGTCAACACGTCCATTGGGAATATAATGGTTGTAAGCCCAAGAACAGCTAGTTCACAATTTTTACAGATTTATCTTTTTTCACTTCTCCATACTAAGACACAGCTGTGTAGCCAGCAATTTGCTAGTAACAAATAATACCATCGTATAGACTTACTTAATCAGGCATAATGCAACAGAACAAAATACAATACATCCATGTAAATGACAGGACTGGAATGGAGTGTCTTTACAAATTTTGTGGCTTATTCTCTCTATCTATCATGGTATTCAGTCCCATTCAATCGGCATTCATGGAATGCAGTCCCCATCTTCACTCACAAGGCAAAAGGACAGCTCACTGTAGGTGTCACAGACAATAACAACATGACGGACTGGCCTGAAAGTGTGATGGTCTGTACAGAAAGGCAGTTCTTCTTACTTTTCCGTATAAAGGATCCCAGGAAGAATATGACACCTCTATGGCCTGTCTACAAAAATACCTGCAGCCAGGTCTAGAGAAGTGCTTGCTGGATTTTTCTAACTGAAAATATATTGAGTCTAGCTGGTTGTCTGTTGACTGTATAGACAGATTAGGATAGCTGACACTGTAGCTGATAGCCTGTATGCTCCATCCCAGCCCTTAAGGATCCACACATAAAGCCTGTGCTCAGCCATGGCACGACAGGAAGGGAATCTCCTCACGGCCCTCTTGAATCTCTGCAAAACACTTGGTCTCTGCAAAAGAACCTGCTCTCCTTCAAAAGTCTTCTAGAGCAAGTGTGGGAGGCCTTGGGGGTCCTTTACTAGAAACTCTGTACATTTACAGGTGCCTGTATGACAACTGAGTATCACCTGCAGGCTTTACCAAAGGAACAAAAATACAACAAGCCCTAACTCTTAATTCTCAAAATAGAATGGAAACATGGAAGCATTTTCCTCTGTGACTCTCCCCACAGTCTCTGGCTTCACATCCTTCCCCTCAGATTCCCCTAGAGTCATGTCTTTTGTGACTCCTTTGTCACTGATCTCCCAGAGCTCTCATCTGAAAACACCTCTCACCAGATTTATTTTCTGGAGGTGGAAAGTGTCTTTTGCCCAGGTCACCATCAAAAAGCACTGAGTGGAGGCAACAAAGCATAAAGGTACTAGTGGCACAAGGGGAAGCATTTAAGTATTTATATACTCTTCTCTCTACTGCTTTGGGGAATTTATTATTTCTTTTAATAAGGAGCGTTTGTACAAATCAGCCCCCCTAGGGCCATGCAGCTGTAGTTTTGGGACCTAATTCTGCTCCCATTGAAGTCAGTGGCCAAATCTCTATTGATTTCAAATGAAGCAGCTCTGGGCTTTTTGGTGTTTTCTGTATCTTTCCTGCTAAGAAATTGTTTTCTTTAAAGCTCTGACATCACATGATGCAACCCACTGTAAAAAGGATTCTCGTGGTGTGTATAGATATATAGAAATGGAGGAGCAATTTTTCAGCAATAATGATAAGTCTCTGTGGCACAGTGAGCATGGGAGCTGAATCATTGCAGGATAGAAAACCTCTGGAGAAAGCATGTACTAACACATCAGGCTTCAGAGAAGAGATCATGTTCTGACAATTAAACGTGAGGAATCAACCATTTTAATTAATTTTACCTATTTAAAAATCCCCAGCCTTTGGTAAGGAAAAGGACAGATGAGGCTTTCAAGGAAGTTAAGGGATGAAATAAAAGACGGAATGGACAAACTGGAAGGAAAACAATAAGAGAAAGAGATGCCAAGGAGTGTTGTTATGGTGGCGCTGGGAAAGGACATTAGTCCCAAGAGGAGAGAGGAGACGATCAAGTGCCTGATCCTACAAATCTTTATTTGCTTATGTGAATGATCTCATTGGTCTTAGCTGGACTCTGTGCCTGGGAAACTATTTGTGGAATCAGATCACAGAGTGTTAGAGAGTAAATGCTACCTCGCTTATAGCTCAACCTGCAAACATTTAGCCAGAGAAACTGATCAGGGGGTGGAGGGAGGAGGAGGAGAGGGTGTCAAAGTGAGAATGGATAGTAACATAAGTGGAAGGATTTTGCTCTGAGGTTAGCAAAACAAAGTTATTGATGCCACCATGATGTCCCCTGCTCTAAAAGAAAGGGGAGATCCAGAGATTTAAGAATGTATTTTAAAAATTAAACTTGGTTCCTGGGTTGAGGTTTCATTCACCCAAGGCTTAGCCCAAGGAAAGGCCTGACAAAGTTATGAAAATGCTCACAGAGTAAGAAATCTTGATACAAAAGCCATCTGTTGTAAAAGCCATCCTACTGATACATCATGCTAGGCTTTGATGGATGATGAAACTGCTAAGAAATAAATATCTGCTGAGTAAGACTGTCAAAGTAAAAAATCTGTGATAAATATTCATTTATTGCATCTCCCTTGTTACAGCATCTGCACGGCCTCAAATTCTAAAAATGTGTTTGAATGCCCAATTTCTACTGAAAGCAGTAGGAATTAAGCACTTACATTTCTTCTATGGCTTGAGTTCTAGTTCATTAATATCATAAATGTAGCAGTGTTGTAACTATTTTCTTCTAATAATGCTTCATTCAGTTTCTGGTTGTTTGTTTTGCTTCACAGCACTGTTAGTACATTAATAATAGATATTTATATACAGGAACTATCAAGAATGTTTTCCAGTGAAAAAGATTTTCACTTCCAAAATCTTCGAGATGAGTAATGAATTACACACACATTAGTTACTGAAAAACAAATAAACAAACAAAACGTATTTTTTGCAATTGTATTATCTCTAGGCCCACAGATCTATATTTGTTATCAGCAGTTAAGGTGTTTCTGCCCTTGATGACATAAAACGTTACTTTACCAGCCCTTAGAGTAAAAGCAAAACAGTAGAAGCAATGTCTTCTATTCTATTGCATAACCTGCTGCTAATCACAGAGCAGCTTAATTGCCAAGGTGAGAAAGCTGATGCCCTTAGCTCTAACATTATAAACACTGACGTTTTTCAGAAAAGGCTAGGGAATGATTTCTAGAAATTTCAATGAAAAATAAATTTGTACAGAGATTTTTCTTAAGGGAAAAAGAAAAGTGAAAGTTGCTTAATTTGACAATAGGATCTACTGTGCAAAAATATATCTATGCTGAAACAATTCCAATCACTTGCTGATATGTGATCAGAAGAAAGGCAATAGAACAAACTGTATCATCTCTTCATAAGTCTGGGAAATAAAAAATATTCACTTGTAATCCTTTCAGTATCATAGGCAAGTAGGAAAGTTGACAGAACAATAGGAAAATGTGGGTTGGTAACAGTAGTGATTTCTTTTAACGTCCTGAACAGTAGAAAAGAATTTATTTGTCTTTCCACATGTGTAGTTTCAGAGAGAAAGAGCTCAGTAATCACATCATGCCAGAGAAGTCTATCCTTTCACCACCTGAACACAATTTAATCTGTCTAAGACCTATTTTTAGTAAACATAATGCTAAATAACTTTCTTTGCTTTAATTGAACTCATTGGACTAATCACTAAAGCTAGGAGATCAAGGAACAGTTCCTTAAGAACTGTAACTGTACTAAATGTTGACAATACTGTCAATCTTTTCTAAAATAGAAAAGCATTAAAGTATCGATTAAAATCTCTCCATGTTTTTGCATGAATGTAAATGGAATTCCATGGCCTCACTAGAGTTTCTCCACATTTACACTAGCATCAGTAAGATCTGAAGCAGACTTGTTTATTCACTATTCTGAGGAAAATACCTGCCTTTTCATAATGTCAGAATATTTTTTAACCAATATTTTTGTGACTGTGCTTTTTTCTTTCACAAAATATTTAGGGTCACATTGAGAGGTGCAAAAATGAAATTGTAAGACATAGTCCTCACTAAGTTCCCAGAGCAAGAACAGTGTACAAGAATCATATACTTTCCTGTTCTTAATGAGAATAAATGGATTTCTTTCTGTTATAAGGTTTTGACTATTCAGGCTCAAGATTCTCTAAATGCATGAAGTCTGAAAAGCGCATGACATAAATTTTGGCACATTTCCTTCCTTCTATGAAAATTTCTTGTGCCAAGGTGTTTTTTTCTTAAGCTATGTTTTGGATGTTTCCCACACTTTAGCTATCTATCCTTCTTTTACTCTCATCAGCAAAAATAGTTTCCAAAGGTTCTATAGAGCTTGTGAGTCCTCCAGTTTATGAAAGAGTGCCCACTACATAAATGTACTTGCAAAAGATGCTGGGGCTAGTAAGTAGGAGTGGGTGTACAGGGTAAGGGGATGGTAAGAGATATGACTGAGCCACGGTAATGTAGCATCTTACTGTTTAATTTCTGTGAAGATATATCCTGGCATTCAAAGGGAGACGCAGCTCTGGGAACGCAGTTGTGGTCAGTATCAACATCACATTCAGCATCTGTTGGTGACACAGAGCTGACCTCCGCATTAATGCCACTAGAACAAGGCATGCCAGTAGCACCTCTTTCTTTTCTGCTACATAAAAGGCAGGACATAAGATGCCAAAAACACTGAGTTACACATATGCAGAAGAGTTGCTTGTTGTCAGTCATATTACAGGTGAGGTGAAGTATAGAATTACAGATTAGTTCTAAAATGAAAGTAACAAAATTGTGCTTTGATAGTCAATATAGTGATTCACCGTGCACCTAAGACAAGTGCTGAGAACATTCTGATTTTCTGGTTAAAGCTTATTGAGATATCTGAAATGCTGCTGTTTGATATGTCTAAAGGGGTCACCATTGCAGTTGTATCTGGCACCCTCTCAAAGACTGTGTGGAGATCACTTCACTAAGCACTAGTCTTCTCTGACACCCAGTCCAACCCCTGCCCACATGTCTCTCTGACTGCTCAGAGGAAGACACAATGGTCCCCAGGTTTGTTTTCTTCGTAATAGTCAATCAGTTAGACCACTCAGCCTTGTGGTAAGAGACTGGGTATTCTCAGATCCTACTTGATCAATATAGCTATTCATACCTATTAAAAGAAGCTCATTCTGATGAAACAGCAGAGAAAGACTTATGATGAGCAGGAGCCTCCACCTCAAATTAAAAACGTCTCATTCTCTCTGTGCACTGCATAAATCTGGCGTGTATTTTCAAAATACTTAATATGTGTCAGTTTCAGTTGAAGCTTATAATGTAAATAGGCATAAGAATATTGGCAGATAACCCAAATTACAGCTTCGCCACTGCAATTTCATTCAAAACCAGATATATTAGAAAACTAATCTGCTAGGAGGTGTGGAACAAACTGACACTTGCCCTTAAGATCTTACGATGCCTGAATTATAGAATTTATTATTACTATTATCTTAACATATTTAAATTAAAGTCAATCAAGTATGTATCTGAACTCTAAAATGAATTATTATCACCGTGTCACTGCCTTGAAATCCGTTAATTATCTAGGAAGGATCCATTTGGAGACTTTCTGCACAGACAGATATGTACCATATGCCTGATCTGAAGACTCTCACCTGTCATTTAAAATCAAATTAATCTCTTGAATACCAATACAGGAGTGCAGGATGATGAATCTGAATTAAATGATTCTGAGGCAAACTCATAATAAAATTAAATTCCAGTTTCTTTTTCTGGAGGCTAAAATGATAAATAAACTTTGCTGTCAGGTCTGATGTTTGATTTAATCAGTAGTAAATAAACAGCCTCTATCACAAGAAGGCTGCCAGCTCAGACTCTGCATCAGTCTAACACCTGTGTGCAGAGTACACCTATTTTTAAAGTAGTTTTCAAAGAAAGTAGCTTATAGGACATGTGACAAAGGAGGATAGGAAATTAAAGTCTTACAGGCATCTACAAGATCTGGGGACTTTAGCTGCTAGAGAAAGACTGAAAAGCAATTGCTCAATAGCACAATTTAGGCCATCTGACAGGCTAAATATTCAAGATGAAATCCTGTCTCCAGTCAAGTCAGCAAAAAAACTCCCTTTTAAAGACCAAGGTTTTCTCTTATCTCATTATAAGTATCTTTGAGCCCAAATTTGTAAGATGATCAGCACCCAGAAGTAATGACTATTAAGAGTGACTGCAAGAGTTACAACTTAACTTCAGTGCAGGCATATCTGATTTATTTCTTTATACCTTATAGGAGAGCAGATGCTCTGTACATGTGGGGACAAGTCCTGCATAAACTATCAGTAAAGCCTGTCTTCCTCATTAAGGTATTGGTTAGGTATCCACAGAAAGGAACAAAGCCTCAAAGGAAGGAAAATCTCCTGCATTCATTTCTTCCATCCACCTTCCTCTATCCAGAACAATAAAATAAGTTCTTTTTGTTAAATACGCAAAGCAGTTTTCTCAAGAACCTGTAATCTGAATTTTCCTTTGACTATGTGGAACAGGAACCAACAAGACAATTTATGTTGTTGGTTACTAGTCTCCTCATTAAAAAAAAAAAAAAAAAAAAAATCATAGGATTGCAGCAAGGTAAGGATCAAGGAAATAAAGCAGCCCTGCAAGGAAAACAAGCAATAAAACATTCCTATTGATTTCGTAAAACAACCCCAATTGTTCTTGGAACCCAATTCAGGGTTGATTGTGAGTTATGGGAAAGGGAAAAAGGACAAAGTCTTAGTAACAGATAGAAAACTGTTTCAAATTAAGTCTTTGGGCTCTGGGAGGAAAAAATTAAAAAGGGCTAAGGATATTATACAAGCTGAAAAATCATGCTTTTTATTTTTATCTTTTTACCAAAGAACAAATATGATGGAACAATTTCATTCATTGTTTACATTCCTGGATTAAGCCAGTAGGATTCTACAGATATTAATTAAAAGCCACACAGTGTCAAAATACTTTTTTTTCTTCTTTTTTTAACTGTTTTAAAATATTTCCTAGTAATATTGTAATTTTCCACTAACTCTCTCCTGAAAATGTCTTTAAGAAGATGTTCAGAGTACATTTTCTGCATTACTACTCTCACATTATTGTCTTATTTATTGAACATTGAGGCTTATCTCTATGCCTTAAATGTTTTTATCCCTATCTAATCTGAGGATTTATATTCACATACACAGAAGCTTTCTCTTATAACAAGATATCTAATGTGGAATATTTATAAATATAGGAAAACCTCAGGTAGAATAAACCAGAAAGCAGTAGTAGAACCTGTTTTGACCAGTCATCAGCAAAATATCTTTCCCAGTCACCACTACAACAGCTTTGTAGCACCTTCTTCCCTACAAAATCCCCTCCAGTTACAAATCTTGCTAAAATGCTTTAGTAAACTAGGTATCACTCAAAATAACTAGGTTCTCCTGCCCCTCTACTCTGCCTTCATGAAACCACATCTGGGAATATTGTGTCTGGTTCTGGGCCCCTCAGTTCAAGAAGGACAGGGAGCTGCTGGAGAGAGTTCAGTGCAGGGCCACCAAGATGATGGAGTGGAGCATCTCCCTTATGATGAAAGACTGAGGGAGCTGGGGCTTTTCAGCTTGGAGAATAGGAGACTGAAGAGTGATCTCAATGACATTTGCAAATAAAGGATGGGTGTCAGGAGGATGGAGCCAATGATGTCCAATGACAGGACAAGGGGCAATGGGTACAAGCTGGAACATAAGGAGTTCCCGTGAAATACAAGGAAGAATTGCTTCACTGTGAGGGTGACAGAGCACTGGCACAGGCTGCCCAGATGGGTTGTGGAGTCTCCTTCTCTGGAGACGTTCAAAACCCACCTGGATGAGTTCCTGTGTGTCCTACTCTAAGTGGTCCTGCTGTGGCAGGGGGGGTTGGACTAGATGAGCTTTTGAGGTCCCTTCCAACCCTTAAAATTCTGTGATTCTGTGATATCCCTGTATCCCCACATGGTTCATATCTCACTTGTCACACAACAAAATGTTGATTCTATTACATTTCTGCACAGGGTTGGCTAATGTGACTTGGTAATCCCATAGTAAAAACACATCTCTCCATCAGCTGTGACAGCATTAGCATTTTACACTGTTTCCTGTCATGGCAGCATCTGAGTGTTCTCCTTGTCAAATCAGTCACATTAAGAAAATAAATCTCCCATGAACCACACAGTTGCAGTTGTTTTTTTTTTTCCCCTCCTTGCTTTGAAGTTTTGATAGCACACACTTTATACCTTTGCCAGCTTTTGGTGATGACTTGCATGTTTCTTGGGGCTTGAAAAATAAGTCTTAATAGCCTAAGAATGCCTACATTGGTTCAAAGCAGCAGACTTATATACATCTTTGGAAATAGCCAAAGAAGTTCTTCCAAGAACTTATAAGACAGATGAAATAACACTTGCAAACACTGGGTTGGGTTGGGGTTTTTTTTGGAAGTACACCCAGATAACAGTCATCCTGAAGAATTAGGGTGTGTAACTTTGATCTTTTTTATCCTTTACAATGTCACTACTGTAGTTCTATTATTCATAATAATTACAAACATTATTATGGCTCCTTGGAAGCTTTTTCTTTCTACAGACCTGTTCAAACAGAGAGAAAATGAACTCTAACCTCCACAGAAACATCCCAAAATGATTTTGCTGAAGTTCAGGTACAGATCAAAAATGTAATCTTAACTCTTTCAAAAGGCCTTAGTATATTGAATACTGTAAAACAGCTTTAGAAATAACCTGAAGATAACAATGTCATCACCAGCTTAGTAAAACATGAGTAGCAATTGTAAATAGTGTGTGTTACCAGTCATGTAACAAGAAATAAGATGTCTGGAAAGCAACAGTAGTGAGAACACTCAGATTTTTAAAGCTGAATCAGAATTTTTGACAGGTGAAGGTCAGAAAGCGGCTCTGACTGTAAACAAAGGAGAGTTCTGTCCTCTCTGCCACTGAGTCTGTATTCTTGATTAGAGGGCCTAAAACCTTTTGAAACTCAAATGCTGAACAGAGGTTGAGTTAGGTTAAATGCATTCTAAATGTCACACACCTGCAGCAACTTCTAGAATATTATAGTATAATCATAGGACGGTTTGGGTTGGAAGTGGATTATTTAGGTTCAAGCCCCCTGACATGGGCAGGGGCACCTTCCAATAGACCAGTCTGCTCACCTTCTGCTAGATCAGCCTGGTTTTGAACATTTCCAGGGATGAGGCATCCACAACTTCTTTGGACAACCTGTTCCAGTGCCTCACCACCCTCATAGTGAAGAACTTCTTCCTTATATCTATCCTCTTTCAGTTTAAAGCCATTACCGCTTATCATATCACTACATACTCCTGTAAAAATTCTTTTCTTGAAAAAATTCTGTTCTTCCTTTTTATGATTCACACAATTTCAGATCTAATATATTCCATAGTACCGTTATATATGCTAATAACAACTAGCCTGCACTGCATTGCTCTTTATTTTGCTTATTTAGTCATGTGTTTGAGATTTTAAATAAATTTATTTTACTGTCTTACTGTAAGAATATGATTCATCAATGACTGGTTCTTTGAGACATCTTTGTTTCCAATTATGTCTAGGGCTCAACACAAGCATTCTCTTGTACCAGTGCAAGACTTCACACCTCTGGCTAACACTGCTTATTGAAACAAACTTTATTTGCAGTGATGCTCTATATTTCAAATAATTTTAATAGATTAGAGAAAGAACACTAACTCTTCAGTCCTCCAAAATATGTTCACTGTGGTGATGGCACAGAAAAGTGATAAACAATCCAAGATTTAAGTGCCACCACATCCAGAAGAAAAATGCTTTCTGTTTGAGTTACTCTTAAGTCAATTTTATCCCAAGACAGATGTTAAAAAAATAGGTATGGAAGTAGATGCAGAAACTGTTATGGAAAACTATTTACTACGGTTGAAATATTTGCAGACTGATTACGTGTTTTAAACTCAAACTTAAAGAAACAAAAGGGAATAATGATTATCTACATCTATATTTCAGATCCACTTAAAGACTTTCTTCTTCTTTGCTCCAAATACTGCTAAGATGCTCTTATGCCCACTATTCATAGATGAAACTCTTTACCTTCTGCTCTCAGAAGGTGGCAAAAGTCCCTGTTGAGGTCATATTCAAACACAAACCTTTAGTCCACCACAGATACCTGTGATCTGCAATTTAATCAGCATGATAATTTTGACACTTCTGAAGGGTTATTGGCCCTCCTCATCTAACTTTGAGACTTACTGAGGTCCTTTTCAGGTGGAGACTTCTCCCTATAACCAGAAACTTGCTAGGGACTATTTCTGTATTTAATATAAACAAGTCATTAACCCTGTGGGGAGACAATGTTCCCTCCTGCCTCATGTTCAAATAATTCATCTCTCAGTGTATATATTCTTTACAAACAAAAATCTGTATCTCATATAAACATCTAAGCTGACAATTGTATTTTATACAAGCACACAAATTACAGCAGGAGGTGGCTCATTACGTGTTGCACGTTGAGGGTGCATGGGACACTAGACAAAGAACTATTAGGAGATGGTAGGTTTGAAGGTTTCCTTAATCTGGATTTTGGTGAATATCATACTATACTTCACACTCTCCTATGCCAAGCAATCTTGGCTATGATGATCAGCACTTCTTTCATTCCAAACCTAGAAAATGCTCTTTATTATATATTTTATAAGTATAGGTCAGTCAGGTGTAACAAATAAGACCCACAAGTTCCCATAGCAAAATTGCTTCTTTGTTAAAGTCAGATCCCAGGAATGGCTGAACTGTTCCCAGCTGGCACCAGTTCTCAATTTGTGTGATCAAAGCTGAAAACACAGCTGTCACCTTGACGTCCTTAGCCTTTTGTTGTCACTGTAAAAATTTGTACTTCCATCAGTGGTTAGAAGTTCTGCTTCATCTGTCTCTGAACATTACCCAGCTGTGTTCACTGCAGCCTTTACTGAAAACAAGAACTAAATCCATGTAACTTAGACATTCATTTTGTGTAATGGCAAAGCAGAGTAAAATACTTTGCCTCTCCCTTGCCCCTGGGTATTTAGTTCCCTTCTTTGCAAACCTACCTGGCTCACAGTTGCAACTCGGTGCTCTCGCAGCTCTGCCGGCTGAAAGGGTTGTAGGGAGGCTTTGGGATCTGATCACAATTAAGAGAAGCAGAGGAAGGTTTTTGTTTGGTTTTCTTTTTAACTGCTTTTGAAGGTGATTTTAATCATTTTGATGATCTCGTTTGCAAGACATTTCTACAAATAATTGTATCAGAATGGGTAAGAAGGTAGTAAGAGAAGCATTGCAGAGACTGGGAACAGGTAGAAGAATAGAAAAAAAATCAGAACCTCTTAAACTGGCTTTGCTGATGGCAAAGAGAGAAATGCTACTGGAGAAATGCTACTGGGATGAAGTTTCCAGGGCATGGCTTTGTTCAGCAGGATGAGCCACATTGCTGTTTGCTGCAGGAAAAGAGAAAATCTACACTCCCTCACTGTATCTGGACACCCATGTCTGTCATTTAGCTTGTGCCAGCTGTGCTGTTTATCCTGTAGCAATGAAGGACATTCAAGAAGTTTATCAAATTCAGTTCACCAAAATGATACTGAAATTCAGTGGAACAAAAAAAGTAGGATTGATGGGTTTGGTTTGTTTTGTTTTTTTTTTTCCCCAATCATAAGAATTATCTTAAAGTTAGGGAAGAAAGGGAATTATGTCTTTGAGTGGGAAATGAAATGAGAAGATATGGGAAAGAGTCAGAACAGGAATAGAAATAAGTGGAGAAGGAAAAAGATAGAAGGTGGTCTGCTCCTTCAAGGGGTAGCAGTTATTCATTTGTCTCAGCTGTGTCAGGAAAATTTGCTATTACTCTTTGAAGAAATAGCAGCATTAATAAGAAGATAACCATTGCAACCAATAAAAATTATTCACTTGCTGTCAGGCTTCTTGTTATAAAGACAGAAATGGAGCATTGTTACTAAGCAAAACTCCTCTGAGTGATGTTGTTTTCACAGACGTGTGCTCACACTGCTGGCACTTCAGGAGGAGGAGGCAAGGGGCTACACTCCAACCTAGACTGTGGACTTAGGAGCAGGGGATGCAACAAAGCTCTAAATGTATACATTGACTGACATAATTTTAAACCCATCTGAGAAGCAACTTTAAGATACTGATCCTTCAGGGACTCATCATCCTTCCAGAATTGCCCAGCATACAACCTGCATTGTCCTCAACTCCTCCTAACTTTCATTTATGATAGCAGTATTTGTTCCACGTGGCTCCAGAGCAAGAGCATACGGCCAGATACCTTTGCCAAAAATCACTGCAATGCTGCTTCTCAGATGGGTTTTTTCTCCTTTGCATCATCTAAATGATTCAAAATAAGGATGGACCAGGCTTTTCCCTTTGCAACAGTAACAGCCTTGTACAGGTGAAAGCAGTAAGAATCCTGAAATCACTGACTTCCCACAGATAAGATGATGTTATTTATTACTGATAAGATACTAAAATTCCTGTCTGATACATACTTGCCATTATATGAATCACAGAATGGTGAAAATACAGTTCTTTCTGTAGAGAAAGAGACTTCTCATAGAAGAGACTTTGTTTTTCATTGGAGCTTTCCATTTTTGCACTCCGATGCATTGCGGTTAACCCCTGATGGAGCAAACAATAGTAACTTAGCACGTGCTTAAGAAACTCAAAACAGATGACACAATCCAAGTGTTCTGAGAAATGAAACTGAAGATTTGTTTCCACAAAGAAGTAAGGTAACCAGCAGCAAGGTCAGCAAATTACTGTGTCCTTTAGTATGACTGTGCAAAATAGCTTTACCTGTTGGCAGAATTGTGCATGAGTCTGGAGTTCCTGGTCTACAGCTTATTAATGATAAATCCAGAAGTCATTCCCTAAAATACTGCCTCATCCTGCCATTGGGATTGATTCTGAGAGCATCATCTAATTTTCTACCGACCTCTCTGAACTTGGGGTGCTCAGCACTTTTCCGAGCAGGGCCATAAGCTGGAAAATGGGTTTACTGCAAACAAGTATGCCTTCTGGTGGATGATGATGATGATGATGAATATTATTTCTCAAAAAGATAATTTTCTCCCTGGAAAAAGTAAACAAATCCCAATAACTTCCTTGGTTAGGAAAAAATTTCTTCACTCTCTTTCTTTTGTCAGCATGCAGCTGACTGCTGCTCTGACTGACACTGGTAGCCTTTGCTCTGTTTACTTTAAAGAATAAGCCACTGCTGTTTGATTTAGTTTTTCATTTTTTAATGTTTAAGCCCTCTCTTGATCCTGCATTCCAGAGAAAAGGAACCAGAGTTCCTTTAAATATCATGCAGGGCGCCTCTGAAGCCAGAGTTGTAGATTTAAATTTCCCCAGCAAATTTATATAACTGAGATTTATAGGGGACAGAAAAAAACCTCAACATGTGAGCACCAAGTTCCCTTGGCAGCATTAATGTGACAGGTGTACCTCAGCCCAGCCAGACACTTTTCATTTAACTGTCAGCACACTTGTTTAATGCTTCTAGCTGCATTGCACCAGTATAGTTTTTTACTCTAAAGGTCAGCCACCCACACCAAAGTTCAAAAAGACATTTAAAGCAAGCAAAAAATTAAATCAAAGGTGTTTTTTTTGTCAGACCTGAATTGAACTAGCTAGGCAAGATGAGGTTCATTAATATACAGGTTTCACATTTTAAAGGAAAAATTCTTGTCAGGGCCACGTGAATTGTAAAATGAATAAGATATGAAGAGCTATGTTCTTCCTTATGCTTGTATCTGTTTAAAGTACTCAGACTATCAGAGTTATACATGAAAGCATTTGTATATGGAAAAAAAAAACCACTGAAGAATGGGACTTTACATTTCATTCTTAAAAGATATATAAGAACATTGATTTTCTCTCGGGGAACTCAGTGCAGCTGATTAGAGTGGTCAGAAACTGTTTTTAAACTCTCGATTATGAACCCCCAATCCCAGGTCCCCAGTCTCGAAGGCACTCTCCAAGTCATGATAGCAGAGCTGCCTAATGAAGCTGTGACAGTCACTCCATCATTTAATATTGAGAGAGTGATCATCAGTCCCCAGCCCCACTATCCAAGGCTGCCAGATTCTTCCCCATATCCCTGGGAAAGGTAGAAAATGATCTCCAATGACTAAGTTAAATGTCAATAGAAGATGTCTCTATATGGCTCACATAAAGCCAGTCTAGAAGGAAAAATATCCCATCTCTTTTCTTTCCTTTCTCATTTCTGGAAGGAGGTGGCAGGGGAAGCACAACAGCACTTCCCAAAGCCTGAGGATCTCACTAGGCAGGAATATTCATTCTCTGGCCAGATTGCCTAGGCTTTATGCTGATGGATGAACAAAGCAGCCACTACATCTGAGAGGAATACACACAGGGTAACAAATGTGAAATTAAATATGGGTTGGGTTTGGTTTGGTTTGGTTTTGTAGAGGACCAAAATACAGCAACAGCTGCTTGAGTTGTAAACACAGTCCTCTTTAACATGGAAACCACTTACACAAGTTGTTTGAATTGGCTGATCCTCAGCAAGGGGAAGAAGATGTTTATATAAATCCTACACTTCATCACAGATAACAACATAGTGACATCTTAATCCAAATGACATGGGGCCTGATCTTTCAGACTCTTTGTGTGAAGACTTTCTGATGAATTCCCTGTGTCAGAAACTGGTTACTCATCTATTCCTAATCGCATTCATCTGATGCAAATATTTACAGTTCTCAATTAGGCAGCTCCAGTCCTTGGGCTTCTTAAACTAATTTCATGATACCTTGCCTGCATGGTGATCCTGGAAACACCTCTAGGGATGTGCAGCAATCCTTGACATGTCTCACATTATGCTAAGGTAAAAAGAACAGTTCTTCAGGTGGGCTTTCCAGCACTTTACAATTTATGCAGTCATTTACAACTCCAGAAAGCAGGGATTGCAAACTGTCCTTCCAAAAAAGAGAACAGTCTGAACAAACTTGAATAGTGAACTCAATCGTGCTGAACACGGGTAATTGGACTCTGTCTCAGGAGTCACCATATCCAAACCTTCAAACCTTTCAGGCTGGTTTGTACACCACAAAGCAGGAAAACCGAACAAACAAAAACTCAACAGGTTCTTTTTCTCCTCATTTTAATGTAATTTTCAATTTAAGCCTAGGGTCTTGTGTTTTCTTTTTTCTTCCTGTGTGAAAAAAAGAGAGTTCAGCTACAATTCTCTTATTTTTTTCATGTTTTGTGATAACTAAACAAAAAAAAAAAAAGTTGCCAGTTGGAAGCTTGGCTTGAAGGAGTTTCTTGTTTTCTTTTTGTGGAACTATGTGACATTTTTCTATCAACTGTAAAGCAATTTCTACGGGGAAAAAGAACTGTTTTAAAAAAAATTATCAGCTCCCTTTTGAATGCAAATCTTCAGAATGTTTATAGGAAAATCCTGTGCATTTCAAGGTACATTCCTACTTCTTCACCTCCTCCAATAAGGCTATGCAGAGGCTTAACTTGGAGTGTTTGTTCAAGTGTTTTGCTGCAGAGGGGCCTCTAAGACCTGGATGGTCAAAGGCATTGTTGTGGTGATTTCAGACCTCGAGGCAGGAAGGAAACTGCACGTGTGGCGGCTTGTGAAAGACAGAAAATAGCACTGGCTTTTTCGGAAAATATAAAAGCAAGCTTTTCCTCGGATTATAAATAAATAAATTAATGGTCATGAGCAAGGGCAAAGAGAGAACAAGAAAAATGGTAGAGAAGGTGAGTAACAGAAGAATAGATGTGGTTCTTCGTATGGTCTTTACTGAATGGTTTTTCAAACAATTGCCTTTGGATCAAGAAGAATTCCTGAATTATTTTACAAAACAAAGTAGAACTGCAAATGAAAGCAATACTCTGACAAAAGAGACGTTTCCCAACTCAAATATAGCTAAACAAAAGCCGGGAAGGGGAGGAGGGGTGGGGGGCGGGGTGAGGGAAGGAGAAAAGCTGATTCTAGAGAAGAAAACAAATAGAGGTTTTTAGAGGGATGGAAATGTCTGTAAAGATGGGACAGCACTTTTATTTCTAAGTGTTTCAGTGGTGCATCTGTTTTCTCAGTATTTCACAACCCTAACACTGGATGCTGTGGTTTGTAAGAGAATTTGTGTTTTCATCCCGCTACTAATTTGCATATCAATAGAAGTGCTCCCCTCCAACCTAAGCTATCCATACCTTCCTCTTATTAAACAAAGTCAGAGGACTAAACCAGCCTCCCGTTGCTGTGTGGGTCCACCTGGAGCTGTCTATGGAAAGCCAAGACCATCTGCAATGCCTTCAAACATACTCTCTGAGACTCTGAGGTGCCTGCACTCTACCTGAGCCGTTGGGGCTCTATGTTTTTTTAGGGAGTTGTCCATCACCTACACCACATGCTTTGTGAGCAGGGACTTGCTTCTGTGTTACTTTCTTAAGCCCTTACCCAGCCTGTAAAATCCATGGTGCATCCCTACATGTGGGGCATCTGGATCGGATTTTTTTTAGTTGGGATTTCTGAATGAGTGATTGTGCAATGTTTGGAAGAGTCCCACAAACTGCACTGACAACTGGCCATCAGGGACCTTGCCTCATATATGGTTACCTCACTCAGAGGCATTGTGCAAACAGACTAGTTTAACAGTGTGGAGTAAATGCTGTGTTTACCCACATGCATGTGGCTGCTTTGCTGCCTTTTCTGCAAATAAACACGACTAGTAAAGCTAGCAAGTATCTGAATCAGAACCATCCAAGAACTTCACAAAAGGGCTTTTTCTGCAGACTCTTAGCTTAACCTTCTGGAGGAACACTATAGGCTTCACCCTGGGAAATACTCGAAACCCCGGTAGTGACCACTGCAGGATACTGTCAATTCATGGAGAGACCGAAGGTCCCCAAAAATGTGCCATAATGTCAGTCCCTAATATCTCAGTTTGGAGTGCAAAAAAAGGGAGTGCAGCCTGACTCAGATTGGGAAAGACTTGCTGCAGTCAAGCATTTCTTTACAAATTTCCACAAAAACAATAAAAAAAAAAAATCTATTTATTGCCTGTATTCCAGGAACCTGACTGAATAAGCAATGGCTGCTGCTCACTGTAGGCCACAGAAAAATCTCTGCCAGAGGAAGATTTTATTCATGGTTGAACTACTATAATTCAAGAGATCCAGACCTGGCACTTGAAGGCTTTAGTTCCACAAACACTTTGGTCTGGCACTGAGGCCAAAAGAAGCAGTCCCATTCTCCCATTGCATCCATTTTTTTTCTGTTTCAACATTGCCCTCTCCCTTGTCCTGGCATCAGAAGATGTGTGTCAATGCAGTGGATCAGAGAGGGGAACAGAGCCACATCTGAGCTAGCCTAGCCCCTTTTCCAGGCATAGCTTTCCCCTGGATGGGTTTCCCTGCCCTGCACACTGTGCAGCTGCATGAAACCTCACAGTGCCACCGGTGCCGGCACAGTGTAGGGTCTAGGGGAAAAATATACACAGGGACAAGGAGAAAGCAGGGCTGCTTATTTCAGTGGCAGTGCTGTCTGCTAGCTTAACTTGGCTGTGAATGACTGCAGCGTTAGAGCCTACCTTCTTGCTGTAGCTTCGGGATTTACCGACCTGTTTCGGAAGTGCATCCTCCTTAGCACCATGCTGTAAATGGGTAAGAGGATGCTGCTTGAACAGGATATTTATTAAAGTGACTGCATCAAGGTTGTGCAAAGAAAACATATAGAATGTGCAGAGAGTGTGCAGCATATGTTACACAGATTTATAAATGGTTTTAATGACATTAACATTGACTATCCAAATTTGGAACTCAAAAGGCTGCATTTCATAAAGACTAGAATAACAATACATGATCCAGAATGGCAAACAGACCTAGGTCAGGGCTGATCATTTAGTTATCTCCTAATCTATGAGAGGCTACCACTACATAGAGCAGAACTGTTGTTGAAAAAGACCTAGTGAAGAATATGTGCCAAAATAATCCATCTGATTTTAACAAACATTAAAAGAAAGAATATTTATTTTTCTGAGCTAAATTCTGAATAGTCTTTAATAAGGGAAAACAAACAAATAAAAAAGCAATATTTTTCTAGGAGCAAAAAGCTGTAGTTTGGCTGCTGGCAAGAGTCCCTGTAGAGTACACAGAAGAAGAGTGAGGAATTAGGCTGTGCCATTTGAAAAGGCTGCTTTCATTCACTCCAATTTTATTCACTGGACTGCAGCACGTTAACACCAGGGGAGTATTTGACATCTTTTTGCAGTTCTCAGAACTTTCATATTTCCTAGTATCAGTCAGAGTAAACATTAAGTATGACCTCAGTGATGCTGACCGTTCTTCCCTACTTCTTCCTCTGCCTGGGACAGACTGATCTGTTGACACTCATCTACCTGGGCATACACTTAGTTTTATACGTTGCAATTTGAATCTTTCATGATACAGACACTACCAAATGTCATGTTGCAGGTGGTCCCAAGTGTGCACAAGGACAGGATTTCTCCTCATTAACATCTCTACTTTCCAGACAAAGTGGCTTCCCTAGCAGACTTCTGGAATAGAGACTGCAAGAAAGTAGCACCATGAGACCTGCACCTCCAGCGCTTTCTCTTCTTCTTGTCTCCTCCTCTTTTCTCCATACATCTCCTTCTTTCTCTCTCTCAGCACATGGCCTACTGATCTCCCCTCTTCCAACCTCGCTTTTTGCTTTTCTCCTTCTGGAAGCATGGCCCACCTTACCTCCACCAGTCTCTCTGTCCTTACATACCTGGTCCCCATCAGGACTGGAAGCATGGCCCACCTTACCTCCACCAGTCTCTCTGTCCTTACATACCTGGTCCCCATCAGGACTGGAAGCATGGCCCACCTTACCTCCACCAGTCTCTCTGTTTGTACATACCTGGTCCCCGTCAGGACTAATCTTCACCCACCATAACACTCTACTGGAGAGGGGATCAGTGACATGGTTGGAGTAGAAGCAAGGGCACTCTCTTCTAGTCAATCCCCATCATGCTGACGAGGTAGAGTCCTGTGCAGGATACATCTTACAGGTTCAAAGGTGCAAGACCAAAGGCGATAAAGGTAGGGAGAGAGGCAGTGGAGGTGGGCCACACAGCTAGCATGTAGCAGGCTTGGTGTTCCAAAGACTGCACAAGCATAAACATCTAATAATTTTGGTAGTAGTTAATACCATGTACATTTAGAGCTGCAGCATGCTGCCTAACACTTCTGGAAAGAGGGGAAAGGGGGAGAATTTCCCTTGTAGTGAGCAAGTGGTTACTGCACAACATAAGGCTGACTATTAACTGACAAGCAGGCACACTAAATCTGCTTCTTGTCCCCTCAGGCAGTGGTCTCTAACTCTTGGCTCAGAGACAGCATGTTGAGCATCAGATTCCTCAACGTTACTTGCAGCCACCATGGGATCAGATATCATTTGTAGTGCATTATTCCTTAGATACACTACCCCAGGCTAGTGGGATTTGGGGTTCTCTGCTTGAGATTGGCCAAAAAAGACATCAGAAAAGGAAAATAACAGAAGAGGAGTTGGCTGATCACAAAAACAATCTTGCCCCATAACCTGAAAGCTCATCTCAAAAAGAAGACTGACCAATTATTTGCTTTCAGTGCCTTCCACAGACTCTCTCCTTAGGTTCATGAGAAGAGAAATATCATCTCTATTGCAGTTACACATTCCTGATGCCTCACCATATTTCATGGGGTAGCTAGAAAAGGAAACAAAGACCCTATGTCTTTGTTTATAACAAAAAAGTCCCAATCAACCACACACACACGAAAAAAAGTCTGCAAACATAAGAAAGTAATTCAGATCACACAGAGCTATTCACCTGATTTGGTATGACTGTTTTCTCCAGTTTATAAAGAACTATTTAAAACATTCTGAATTTCAGACTGGCCCTATACATCTATTTATGATTGAAGCTTGAGCAGAAAACCAAATTATCCATGAAATGCTAATTAGCTTGCAATGTACTGCTGATCCATAGCCAACGATAAGGCAAATTCCCACAGACCAGCTCTGAAGGTGTTTCTCTCCTATACTCATGTATAATAACAATTATGGAAATAGACTACCCGTTCCTCTGATGTAATAGGTGGCAGCAATAATGCCTATTCAGCAGAAATGAAGGGCTGTTCGGGCAAAGACGACAGACACGCAAATTGGCCTCATTGATAAAGTAATCCTGGTTAGCCAGATTTGAAGTGAAACATGCATTTATGGACGGTATTGTCAGCATACATATGCCTGACACTCTCCAGATTTGTATTACAAAGGTTAGACACAGATGAGTTAATCCTCTTCACTGCACAACCCAACTGTGGCTAAGAGAGATGATCTATCTTAAGGGAACTTATCTTTGAATCTCTACTCTGCATTCAGGAACGATCCCCAGGTAGGGCTAACCATCTTGTTTCCTACATGGAAGTGAGTAAGAAATACCTTTACTAGCCTCTTGCAGCTATCTCAGCTGAGTCAATGGATCTCAAGTGTGTTCACCCTAGTATACCGAAGACATGCTTTCCTTCCTACTGAGTAACTTTTTAGCAACCCACAAGCTTCATGCATCTCTGAGTTGTGTTGCGAGCCGACTACCTGCAGCAGCACAGCTTGCCTTGCAAGTTGCCAAGGCTACCCTGAAAACTCTTCCCTCCTTTTCTCTGCTTCATGTATCCTTTTCTTGGTACGCAAATGTCAGCAGTTGTAACCTTCTGTAGGGAGGCATCTGGCAGTGATGGCTGCCACAAAGGAGGAGGCTCTTGTTGAAGATACTCTGCCAGCAGCGTTATGCAGACTCCCCTTCTCAATTCACATTTTCTTGGCACCTACACCCCTGTCTGACTGACTTTTAAATGGGCAAAGAGTCAACCCAACAGATGGGATGAGTGGCAGGCAACCAAGATGCTATGAATGTACATTGTCTGGGTGTGGAGAGTCAAATTGCCAGTCAGGAATATCCAAGTAGCTGCCCGTCACACAGCTATGTGACGACAGTGCAGAGATATGCCCTGAATAGCCAAGTTTGGATGTCTTCCGTAACAGCAGCATTCGTAGACAGGAAAAGTACAGTAAAGCAGTGTTGCAGCTGACCACACTTGGGAGGAATCCAGGAAGGAATTGCGATGGAGAAGTGCATCCAGCAGAAGAGTGACTTTAGCAAAGGGACTGTAACCATCCCCTGTCACGACATCTCCTGGCATCACAGCACAAAGTTTTACATAGGGCAAGGCGAGCAGCAGAGAAAGTGTGTGTCTCTCAGGGACCCTTTAAAAGGACTACCAAAAATCTAATGCGTTAAATGTTTTTTACTAAACGCTCAATCAGCTTTGTACACTATGTGGTGGCCTCTGCATGCATGGTGTTAGCAGACTAGCCTAGAAAGTCTAGTTACCAAGGAAACAGGTTTTAAACTTGAAACATAGGTAATGAGGATGACAATGAGATCTTACACTTTTTTGGAATGCATGTTTCTCTTCTGAGGAAGGAATGTGGAAACTGGTTTTCAATATCTTCCTTGCTGTTGTCCCAGGGATGGTGGAAAATACTGTTGTGTTGCTGACCCAGACTCTAGCAGAAAAGGAAGCAGAATATGTAACAAAAGATTATATGCAGCATTGCCTAACACTTTACTTTAAAAGAGAGCAAATGGAAGCGTTAATTAGACAAGGACTTCCTTTCTTTAAGGGAACCAATCAATCACATTTTCTGTCCTGAAATGAGATTTTTTTTTTTTAACATAAATCTTTTAAGCCCCAGCTCTATGTCTGTGTAGGAAGAGGAAATTGATCTCAGCCATTCCTTGACAGCGTGGCACTGAACATAAAGTGCCTTTCTTACACAATGCATTCATTAGTTCCTTCTCTCAGTCTGACCTTGAACTCATTTAATTAAATGATTAAAATAATTTCATCCCAAAACAACAGTTTGTAGGACAAATTTAATTAAGCTCTGAGACCGAGGAACGGAAAAATGTGTGCTTACACTTCTTGCTTGGTATAAACTCCTATGCTTAAATGACCACGTGAGAGCCATTGTAAGCCCCTGCAATATGTTGGGCATCTGGCCTCCCTGATTCCCCTCCACCTGATGGGCTCTGCAAGCCCAGGCAGACACAGGTTATTGCTCACTTCCTGCCACACTGCTCCAGCCACTGCTTCCTTTCCTAAAAGCAACAAATGTACCTGTATTGTGAGCAGAATCCCTTGTTAGCACCTTCTTGTTTCACAGACCCTCCAGAATATACAAACTGTCCACATCGTGAAAACTCATCTGGTGCCTGTGACAAAAAGGGAAGGAATTCTGCTAAGTTCATGTTCGTCTCATAATTTAAAAAAACACACACACACAAAAGTTCCACCCTCTGTAGGACAGCACAGTGAAAGCTGTGAAATTATTACCTTCTCATCACCTTGATCAGCCTGACTACACCATTAAAAACCTGAATCTGATTTCTCTGCTAAAACAGCACCACTGCTTTTGGCATTAGTGCAATATTAGTACAGACTGAGATCTTCAGCATTGTTTCTTTTAAATTTCTCAGGTTGTCTTATCCTGGCAGTTTAGAAATATGGGGCTTTATTTGCTAATGTTCACATTGCGTCTAGTCCTTTTGCAGGGCCATCAGTGCTAGCAGTGGTGGATGTGTCCCATACGTATGTACACTATTTTAAACAAAGCTTGAGAGAAAATTACAGTGGGCTTAATATGAAGCTCAGTCATAACTAAGCAATTCAGTGGGGCTGCATAAGAATAACTGCTAGCAAAACTTGTCCCAGAAATTTAAAAAAAAAAAAAAAGAAGAAGAAGAAAAGAAATCCTTAAACCACAAGCAGTATGCGGTTCATTTTGCAAACAATCACTTAACTCACCAATACATCAGTGATAAAAACAAACCTCCCCCATTCCCCAGCCAACAACAACAACAACCAAAAGACTAGGAAAGGAAAATTGCCTACACAGGGTAAAAGACACACAATTAAAGGAAAAAAGGAAAAATGTATTAATGAATCTTCTTTTAAGAGGTAAACAAAATGCTGGCTCCTGGCCAAGGAGGCATGGAAATCAAGCACAGGATCCCAGAAAGCACAGCAAAGCAGGCAATAAAGCCTCTTTAGTGCTGTAAATGAGGCAGGCACACTCAGAGCAATGGCTGTGCCACACACACAGAGTGGAGAGGCAAGTGGAGGGGCAAATCACCCACCAGGACTCTGCGTGTGCGGCCTGCATGGGGGCTGCTGGGGCCACTTCCTGCCAGCAGCTGCCTTTGAAGAACACACTAAAATACCTTGAGGGTCCTGCTCTTGCCCTCTCCATGGGGAAAGCACAATGGTGGAAAGAATAGTCCGAAGCTGAGTTTGATGCTTTGTGACATTCTGCACTGGCTGGAGCAGGAGCAGCTTGAGCAGAGCCCGGCAGCATCCAGCCCATTAGCTCTCCCTGTCAGAGAGGCCGGGAAGGCCAGTGCCTGTTTCTGTGCTGCTTCTGTACTCACAACTGTAAAGGCTATGGTGTTTCCGTTTAATGATGCATGCCGCTCTGTGCTTAGCTGGAGATTTTAATTTCTTCCCTTGAAAGGCTCCTGAAAAATCTGAAATGCAAAAGGAATACAGAAAGTCTCACTTTTATTTTCCTCAAGCTGGTCACCTTCCAGAGCCACCTTGCAGATAGTTTCAGTGAGACGGGAGTTTAAAAAGAGCCCTCACTATGTCTCAGTCACATGGATCTATGTGATGCTTTAAATGGATGAGCTAAGAGAAGTGCACAGCCAGTGGTTCAAGCTCTGAGGCAGGAAGATGAAGTTGTTGGTGGCTGACACAAGTTGGAGGTCTGTTATAAATTTCTGTTTTCCTTCAGGGGACAAAAGATTTTCTCCTTGTGGATCTTCTGTCCTAGTAGACAAGTAAAATAGTCACCCACTCATCAGCAAAACAAATGAACCAAACAAACAACATCCTTCAAATACATGTCATTTGTTATGCTGACATCTGTCAAGCTATATTTGAATGCACACAAACCACGAAATTTCTTGCATAGTAACAAGTATAATTAAATCTTTATTACAGTATCCATTGATAAAAGCTGAGTACTGCTTCTGCAGAAGAGAACTGAAGCATTTCACTGAACAGCATGAGAGAACTTCACCCACAGAGAGACGATGAACCTCACACACTGAGAAGGTATATTGCTACTTTACACATCAAATTGAGGATAATCACAATGTAAAATGACATAATTGATGGACTTTATAATTTGTCACAGGACTGACAGTTCAATGGCTGGAAAGTGTAAACACAAGTCCAAGTGTATATGACACTCAGCTATGACTCCTGGATATTTCTCCTAATCTGCATGCCTGTAAGTGAAGAGCAAAGATCACAGATACAATCTGTGACAATAGAGTTCTCCAGGTACATAATGTAACAAGTGTGCTTGTTAAATAACAGAAGAGTAGGTTTCCAAAAGGAAAATTATGCTGGCTTGAATTTCTTTGCAGTACTACTTTTCTGGTTTTGAAGGCATTGGACTACAGCTGCTTAATTAGAAATTTAATTCTCTTACTCCGTTACAACAGAAAAGTCCTGGGGTCTGTTTCCTTCTGAGAAACACAAAGTCAACAAAGTAATGAAATGTTTGTATTGTCCAAGTATTTCCTGAGAAATAGTAAAACCATTTTTTCATTAAAATAATATAGAATCCAGCACTGGAGTATTTCTCATGCTGCACCAAAGGCAGGCAAGGAAAATATTATTCCTCTTTTGCCAAATCTGTTACGAAGAAAAGACTCTACTGAAAGTAGAAACACTTCAATATCTGTTCTTTAGATAAATAAGATTAAATTTTAACCTTTACTCTTCTGAAACCCTTACAGAAACATTCATTTATCTGCAGCTGAAATTAATATTGGATTGCTTTATTGATTCATTGGCTTAAAGGCACAGACTAGCATTGAAAATCCCTCTCTGCTTGCATTGATGCATTGAACAGGAAGACAAAAAAAAAAGTCATTTAAAAGCAGTTTAGGCTTGAGAAAACGGACAGTCATTGTGAGGTTTGGCATTCTAGAAATAAAAAAAAAAAAGAAGAAAGCTCAATGTTCTCTGTGTATCCCACTTAAGAATCAAGAAATTTATATTAAACAGCTTGATAGACGTGATAAATAACTGACCATAATTTCACTCCTTGAGCTACCGCTCAAAGGCAAACTTGTATTATGACACAGAAAGGCCTTCAGAGGACATAAGGCTTAAAAAACAGAGATATAAAAAAATATAAACAGCGTCCCAAAAGACTGAGTCAAAGCTTCAACTGCAGTAAATCACCATGAATGCAATAGTGGCATACTCCTAATCTGTGGCCACTGAGACCGGGGCCCAAGGGTTTATCTTTGTGCAACAGCTTGTGATATTTAGACTGCTACTTGGCAGCAGCAAAAGGGCAATCAGTAGGTATGTTGTAGGTGATCTGGGTGACCCTACTATAGGAGAATTTACTTCCCAGTCTCTGATCCTATGACAAGTGTGAGGTGGTCTGAGGTAACCGCTGGTCCATAGGGAAGGGGTAAACACCCTCACTGTTATCTCTGTGTCTGACTGACTAAAATGACAGATACAGTGGTGTAGTTGCTGTATCCCTTATGTATCTACTATCTCTGTAGCTTGTTTAAGTATATGCACATTTGCACGAACCATGACAGCTTCACCTAGGTTTACCACATAGCTGAAGTAACGGCAATAATACACCTCCCCACATACTTTCTGGTCCTTTTGCAGGATGTCTGAAAGTTCAGTGAGCACAGGCTGCTTTGTCACATCAACAGGCTTCACCCCTAATGCCTGAGGTGCAGTGAGGACACTTTGTGGAATTCCCCCTCTGCACTGAGCCTCCTCAGTATGAAGGATTTGCCAGTCTTCTATTAACACACAGGACAGTTCTTCTCCTGATCTGTGGAAAACGTTCATGCCTCCTGATAGGAAACAATCTTGCCCACAACTGCAGGAGAAGTCAATCACAGTGTTGCTTTGTTTCTTTGGATTCATCACACTGAGTAAGGACTTCCATCTGCAGTTGGGTAAGAGCACTCTTGAGCAAATGATCCGAGCTATATTGAGAGCAACCAGTCTCACCAGTTCCTTTCTTTTCAACATCTGCATCTAAATCAGGTCAATTGCCAGTAAAGAGCAAACATTACAGAAATTATAATAATTTTTGTTTTACAGGAGTAACTACTCTGTCAAATAGGGTCATAACATGTGTGTAGAACCACAAATTTAGACTATGCCTTAAAGACCTCACAGGGGATACCCAGGAGACCTTTCCACTGTCATTTATTGTACAAATTTGTCCAAAAAACCATTATACCTGGGTGAAATTATTTTTTAAAGTAATTAGGAGCACATATTGACTCTGTTTTACAGAAAAATATTCTAGTGGGGATGTGGCATATTCACCCCTTCATACATATGCTTCATCATTTGATTTCATAACTTGAATTAAAGGTACACTTCACTTTTGGAGGAAAATCTGGGTCATATTACAAGAGCTAAGTCTGGACTCTTTTGTTTGGGCAAAATTTCCACACCGGAGTTTGTCTGAGGTAGAGTGGTAGGTCTGAATGTGCACCTCTGCAATACAGCTTACTCAGGCTAATGAATGAATGGGAAGTAATAACTGCATTGTCAGCTACACCCACATTAAGTAAGGATCAGACAGGATCCTTACTTAATGAAAACTATTTTTAGGAGCAGCAGCAGCAATTTCAAAGTTTGAGACAGAATAATAAATGTTTAATTCCTGTCAAACATGGGAGTTCAAGTCGGCTGGTCCCTCTGAAGCGAGCATGTTTTCAAGGAAGAGAAACTTGTTCCTTTATCTAGACCCTCCTTGTATTCATAACAATGGATGCTTCCAGGTGTGTCTAATTCCATCTTTTGCCTCCTTGATACACAATATCTAGACACAGTCTGATGTTTATAGCCTCTTCCTCATGTAAGTGCTAGTATTTTGGCAGTGGTGCTCCTCACCTTCTAGACATACCTTCTGCATTCAGTTTAGTACTTATTGATGCATTTTTATGATTATGCTTATTACTCACTTGAAGCTGAGGGGAAAAGAGAAGATGCAAAGAAGCCCTGGAAAGAAATACTGAGGATCAAGTACATTCATCCACAGATTCAACACGTGAACTATGTTGCCTAATAACATGAAAAAAATTGAGGCCATGGCTCATATAGAGCAGTTATGTGTCATATCTATCCCCTAGGACATAGTCTCTCCATCCCTAGCTTAAACATTATTTGACACACCACAATAATAAAAAAATAAATAACCCACAGGGATCTCTGTTTTCAAAATGGAATGGTGACATTTTCTGTCCCTATTATTTTGGTAGGCCGTTGAGATACTTAAATAAGAAATCTCTGTCATCAACTGTAAATTAAATATTGAGGGCTCCTAAAAGGAAAAAAAAAACCCGCTCATTAAATACACTCTCTGTTTGCAGACCCTTTCAGAGACTCTTGTTCCTCAGGAAGACAAGTACAAGTCAAACAAGTCTTGCAGTGCATCTTGATGCCTCTGCAAGAGCTGTCTAATGTTCCTCAAGCTGGAAAAGCCATTTGTGAATGACTGAAGGGGTGGTAACATACTGAAAGATTTGGTAGGTGATTTGCTTCTCATAGGGCATAAAGCCACCCTCCCACAGAATACTCACAAATGAGTTCAGAATTAGCGTAGTAGAGATCCTAACCCTTTCTTCTTTCCATCCTCTTTGAGGACACCAATTTAACTGTAGAAGTAGGTGGTGAAGAAGGCAACTTTCTTGTCCCAGGTTCATTATTTAAAGGCTATTGAAAGATGATGTCTTTATGCTCCGACTGTGAGAAATTGAACCCACCAGAGATCTGACACTGGATTTCCAGATGTCTTATCGAACAAGATTCTTCCTCTAATGGTATTGTAAGATATCTCTCACAGACACTGTTGACAGCAGAAAAGGAGAAGATACTTTTGGATAGTTACAATTCTCCAGAGCAATTTTAAAGTCTAAAGCAATTGTTCTTTCTCTTCAAGGATATAGGCACCATAAGATCTACAACACCTCATTTTGTCTTCACTAGATAAGCCTGCAGCTAAGATGGCAGGACAAATGAGAGGAGGAAATGAATGTTCTCTCTTGGGCAGCATATACATCATCTGTGATTTATGTCTGTACTCTGTGGCTTACATGGACACTCCAGCAGCTACAAGATGATCCTACAGCAGCAACAGACAGAAATGCTCCTTTCCATTTGAGCCCCTTTCAGAGAAAGAACTTTAGTTTGCCACAACAAGCCAGGTTTTGTCCTTTACAAGTATGGTCCTTCACCCATACCCAAAGGTAAGCACAAAAGTACCAGCCTACTGAGTGGTACAAGTTGCCAGAAGAATGCAACGCAAGTGTGCAAGACAGGATTTCACTCCAAGTGACTTTACATGTAGTACACCAAGAGATCGTATGTCTTGCTGCACCAGCAGGAAGAGATGAACAAAGACATGTCACACCCTCCACAGCTGAAGCAAAGGAGATTTCAGCAAGGCTGTACTGTGAAACGGACATCAAGCTGTTTAAGAACCTGCTGTTGTCATCCCCTCATCACTAATGATCCGTGTCTTCAGCCAGTGACCCTCACACAGGTGAGCCCATGGTGTCTATGATTGTGCCTCTGAGCCCATGTACTCAAGCCAGTAGATGAAGACAGCTACACAGAGCATTCGGTTCCTATTCATCTTGTACCAGTGTTGGCTCCACAGCACATACAGACTGTTCCAAATACACAGGCTGCCAGAAGGACTCCCATGGTCTTCCACTCAGTTTTAAAACTGGAATGAAAAATGAAGACCAAAATCTGCTCATAGTCATTTCCTCAAATATACAAACCTCACCTTTACAACACTAATATTTTAATTCCTCAACAAGATTTCAAATTACCTCATGATTTTTCGTGTTATATGCATTAAAAGGAAAGCAGGTAAGTACGCTCAGAGCAGTAAGATTTATTCATAGAAAGTGTTTCCATTTAAAAGAGAATGAACTGATATGAACAACCAGAAAAACCACCCCACCTCTAGATAAAACAGGCACACAACTCCTTTACTGCTTTCATAAATAATGTATTTTATTGCATATGGCTATTAAGGAGAGCATCCATGATCAATACAGACTAAATACAATACACTACTCTAGTTCCATTTATTCTGGTCTCCAGCAGCATCACATTTATCCTTATATACAGCGTGTACATTGGAAGACACAGCAAGATAAGTTAAGTCTCTTGTCATATCACAATAGCAAGAAATATATTTAACATCTTGATATCCAGAAACAATACGTACCCAAAAAGAAAACACTGCTTAATAACTGTTAAGGTTATATAGCAAAAAATATTTTAAATTTAAGGTAAGTCAGGCAAAATGTACAAAGACCCAATATACATTGTGAAGTTTTAGCAAACATAACATTTATACATTTTGGTTCCATTCTGTAAACTAAATTAAGAATGTAAGTATTGCATATGCCTTTGTGAAATATACAGGATAGAGAAGAACTGACTATGTTGCAAAGTTTTTGTTTTGAAGTTGCTGTATGCATTTTTGCCATTTGTTTTAGTGGCATGATTTCTGATTTCTTAATTGGTACAGAGGGACTACTTCAAAACAGAAGTTCCAAATATTGAATTCAGCAGGTACCACACTCAGTGCTGGGAAGAGAAAAACGGGGGGTGTCAGATAGAAAATGTCAAAGGTATTGGAGGTTTTTTTTTCAGTTTTACACTGGAACAAGCAGCATTTTAGAATGTCTTAGAACCTGTTATAGTATTATTATTTAAAAAAAACCCCACACAACCAACCTCAAACTTAGATAGATTAGATATTTAAATTGATTTTAGATCTAATATTGTATTAGCCTATGCATTGCTGTGATTTAAGATCCCCAAAATTACACTGAAAAAAAATAAAGTGTGTCATGGGGTAGGGAAGGAATTAGTTTACATTCATCTTTGTCTTGTAATACAATCCTTAGTTCTAAAAATTCAGCATGTAAGCAGGAAGACCGCATTGCCATTCATAATATTTGTAAGACATTGACTCTTGTCTTCCTCAGGAGAAAAAAAAACCAAACAAAAATCCCAAAAGATAATGCATTGTTAATAGTGAAGTACAGGTTCCACCTAGCACAATGATTTAAAAAATGAAAGAAAGGAAAAAAGTCTCACGTAACTCAAAATAACTTAGTAATACTTACATGTCTATCAGAGCAGGCACTGGGGAGGTACCCTTAAAATGTATATGAACTCTTCGACAAATTTATCAGAGGAGAAAAAAGGTGGCATGACATTTGGCTAGCCTGGTGCCATAGTTGTATGTGACATTTTTTGATGGTAGCCACCGCTTGGATTTTCAGGCTACTGGAAATGTGATGCACAGGTAGCCTCAAAAAGAAATCGGAATAAAAGTGACTGCAATGGTTGTTTTCCCTGTAATAATGTCTGCAGCTGCAATGGTGCTTTCCTGGTAAAAGGCAAATATCAGGACTTTCTAGATGGGAAGATAATACTGTGTTAATATTAGCGCTTGAATCTGCCCCATATCCATTATCATCCCTGCATTCCTAGCATGCCTATGCGGATTTTTGGTTACAAGAAACGCAGCTAAGAACAGGGTTAGCTGACAAAAGTGAGCTTTTAAGTAGGAGAAAAGGCTTTTGCAATCTGAAGTACCTACATAAACACCTACATAGAGAGGATTAAACAAGAGTGTCAAAGGTAAAGAGAGATACCCCCAATACAGTTTGATGTTTTTAACTTACGTTGCTTCAGTTACACATTTTTATATTCTTTTTTATTTATTTTTTTTAACTACTCTGTATCCTCTGTCCAAGTCCGACTCACAGAGTTTCATCCCATTTCAGACTTTTCAGTGCCCTGGTTCGGCTTTGTCTGAGAAGTAAACCCTGCGGCTAGTGATTCACAACCCAGCAGCAGCAGCTATACGCATTGCGTTGCAAGTTCAGTAAGGCTGACGACTGACCGTGCTTGAGAGGGACTCAGCATAGAGATAAAGGAGGTCCTGTCCATACACCAACACTGCAAATCCAGCTTTACTTTGAACTGAGGTAGTACTGTGGTAGGCTTGAAATTATGCCAGTAAATACCAGATCTTACTGCTTCAGCAGGTGTTACAGAAACCCCCAATATGCCGAAGAATAAATACAGTTTCTCTTTCAGAAAAAAAGGAAAATGAAGGCATTGGCCGTTGGTTAAAAGAGGCCGGCAGAAAAGTACCTATGATCTAAAGAGCATCTCCAACTTCTGTCGAAACAGCAGCAAAATGATACCGTAGATGCCATGGACAGGTAATGAGTTAGGCAGGTTGCTTTCCCTTCCTCCCAGATTTGTTGCACAGTTTAGTCCACAACAGTTAAATAACTGTCTGAACCAACCATAACAACAACAAAAAGTAAACCTTAAGCAGCTTCAGTTACAAAAAACCCAACAACCTCCCTCCCCCCCAAAAAACCCAACCCAAAACAAAACAAAAAAAGTAGATGCCGAGCAGCTTCGTTGAATGTTGTACTCTGTTGTTTGAGGTTATGGTGAGAAAATGAACTCCTTCACTCTGAAAAGAAAAAGGAAAGAAAGTCAATAAAAGCTGCAAAAAACCTATCATGTTTATGATTTAAACCATGCAAAAAAAAAGACGTTATTAAGAATGGGGTTTTGTGGAATAAAAACTATGCAATAACTGCTTTTATATTTGTATACATCACAAAGTATTGCAGAGTCAATAAAGGGAGTAATCTCCAATCCAACAAACACCTCCTGTTTGTGGCTCTTCAGACCAGCAAAATGCAGGAGACAGAAACTTGTTAGAAATCCTGACACAAAATGTCCCTCGGTTCAAGTTCTGACCATCAATGTTTGCATCAATGGAAAAGAAAAGGGGTTGCATAAAGTAGGTACAAACTCAACTGTTTTTTTAGTCAGCTGTGTGTTATCAAATGCTGTCCATTTCCAGATATTAAAAATATGTTTCTTAAGGCTTTATTATCTTTAGAGAGTCTTCTGAAAACGTAAGCAAAGTATAGAAAGATCCTTCTTCTAATTTAGTTACTCAATTTGCGAAGTAACTATTATCCGATAAGTAAAAACATGGGTAGGTATGCACATGGAAGGAATCTTCTCCAAATTACTGAATACAAAGCTGCTTTACACAGTCCAGGTGAATTAAGCAGTAAAATAGAAACTGATCACAAAATGACCCATCCTATTTTGAAAAATGCAGCTGACTCCTTTTGCGGTTTTTAACTGATTCCTCTCATGCTTTTTCATTGGAAAGAACTAACGGACAGTACATGCCACTGCCATAAAGGCACATTACATTGCTCACAACATTAAGATGACATGTTAACATGATCATTAAATATGAAAATGTCCTCAGTACATTACTTATTGTGTAGGTTTATTCTGTTTGCTGTAATACTTGGAAGACAGCAATGCACAATCAGTAGTGACTAAAAACCACCAAGACTGTAAATTTTACATGACAAAACATTGACACCTCATTTTGAAAGGCATCAACCAAGTGCTAAATCCTGATATAACGTCAGGCTGCAACATTACATTCACGCTAAGTGATGTTAATAGTGTCTAGTTCATTTACTAGTTATACATTTTTTTTGTGTATGTTGTTGTCCCCAAGTTGACAAACAAGATGAAAACTTTACTTCAAAGATGCATTACACAAGTTCTCCTAAAAAGTTACTTGGATCAGTTTGGGAACCAAGATTATCACTTACAGAAGTCTCTAAAGGACATAATCCCTTAATTTTAACTGTGTTCATACAAGAAGTCAGTATTCCTTCATATTTAATTCCTTTGGGACCACAAAACCAAAATAAGTTATAGATGAAACTTGGATGTCAAAAAAAGCATAGTGCTTAACTGTACAAGTTTCAATCCTTATAAGCCCCCAATAAAGCAAAACAAAGGCTTTTCTTTCAAGTCTACACAAACTCACAGGTTGACATACCTTGGCATATATGCAAGACATGCTAAATTGCTATTGAATCTTTTGGAGCTAAGGTTTACTTAAAGAATTAGCCCTGCTGGAGTCAATCGAAGTCACTATATGATTAGATACTTAGGTTACTACTTAGGATTTTATTCACAACACAGTTTAAGATGAATTAATAGCTTGCCAAGACCAAAAGGAAAGCATCTCATTGTCCCCATCCATTGCCATTTATTTGCTGCCACTTTTCTTATCAGAAACTAAGTCAAATCTCTCCATTCCATCTTCAGAAAACAAGCTGTGAGGGTGTTTCAAATTAAGAACTTGAACTAGCTTAGATGCAATCAAGAGAGCCCCAAACCCGCTAACCACCATCCAGTAAGGCTATGTAGGAGAGTGTGTAGGTAGGATGGATGGCTCTCAAAAAGAAGCAGAAAATCCCTGTTTAAGAAAGAGTCACCTAACAAAGCACTTGGTTCTGACTTCTGTTCAGGGAAGCATGATAACTGCATCAAGTAGGCAAACAAGTGAGTATTTACAGATACACACGGACTCTGTGCTATTGCTTTTCTCCTCCACATTGAAACCAACCCGACAATTAAATTTAAGTTCCCAAAACTGACAGTGAATGCCAAATATAGTTTAAAAAAAAAAATATTTTCAGATGGTGAAATCAGATGAAAGTATTTTCATACATGAAAAGAACATGTTTCCAGAAGTATGTCAGTCCAGGGATGTCATCAAGGAGGATTATTAGCAACTCCGTAAACCTGCCATTGTCCTTACAGCACAACAGGTACAGAATTAAACTGGAGCAGCTGGCAAGTGGCTGATGCTTCAAAGCACTTCCAAACTTGGTTCATAGGGTTTTGTAGGTGGACAATGAGGACTGTTGGCACAAGCCTAAGCTTCTGATGCAATAAACACATCATCCAAAGAGTCTATAATCACAGAATATCAAGGGCTGGAAGGGACCTCAAAAGATGATCTAGTCCAACCCCCCTGCCAGAGCAGGACCTCCTAGAGTAGGTCATAAAGGAACTCGTCCAGGTGGCTTTTGAATGTCCCCAGAGAAGGAGACTCCACAACCCATCTGGACAGTCCATTCCAGTGCTCTGTCACCATCACAGTGAAGAAATTCTTCCTTGTATTTCTTTGGAACCTCTTATGTTCCATCTTGTACCCACTGCCCCTTGTCCTATGACTGGACATCACTAAGAAGAGGCTGGCTCCATCCTCCTGACACCCACCTTTTATGTATTTGTAAACATTAATGAGGTCACCCCTCAGTCTTCTCCAAGCTAACGAGACCCAGTTTCCTCAGCCTTTCATCATAAGGGAGATGCTCCATTCCCTTAATCATCTTGGTGGCCCTGCGCTGAACTCTCTCCAGCAGCTCCCTGTCCTTCTTGAACTGAGGGGCCCAGAACTGGACACAATATTCCCAGATGCGGTCTCACAAGGGCAGAGTAGAGGAGGAGGAGAACCTCTCTCGACCTATTACACTTCTACTACAACCCTTCTAATACACCCCAGGATGCCACTGGCCTTCTTGGCCACAAGGGCACATTACTGGCTCATGGTCATCCTGCTGTCCATCAAGATCCCCAGGTCCCTTTCCCCTATACTACCCTCTAAGAGTTCATTCCCCAACCTGTACTGGTACATAGGGTTATAATGGTGACCTATAACTCAAAAACTAACCCAATCCTAATCTTCAGTAATGAAACAATTAAGCTTTGAATCAGGTTTCTAGTAAACTTTGAATGAAGACAAGGGAAAACAACTGCTGCTACCACTCAATCCACATAATAGCAATTTCAGCTTCAGAGGAAGCCTACATGCAAGAAACAAACAAACAAAATTACATCAATATCACTGTTAATTTCTAATTCGGTGATTAGTATCTCTTACTTATTTCAAGTCTCAGGTCAACATTCCACCTAGACAGTGATTCACACCAGTATATATTGTCTTTATCTAGGAACTAAACAAAATTCCTGCAGGACATTATTTTTTGATAATCTCATTCCCCATGAGCACACACAAATCAAAATACACACTGTGTCAGTACTGAAGTTCCCTCTTGGTTCTGGACTTGATTAAGAAAAGCATCCATGATTACTGCTGAGTTTCCAAAACTACTTAAAAGTCATCTGATTCCAGTAGTGCTTCTTGAGAAATAAATCAGATCATAAACATACACACAAACAGCTACGAAACTACTAAATACTCGAAGACTTGTTAAGAATACTGTGAAGAGAATACAATGGTTAGTCAATTAAAAGAAGATCTAGCCTGTTTATTAATTTTCAAAGTCAGTAAGCAATGAATAAAAATGTTCTTAATTCCTATTTCTAATCTGCTAACAAGCATGCAGATAGAAGCAGCGATTCATGTGGCTCATGGCAAAACACACTGCTGGTTATTCATAACCAATAAATATATCCCACTGGCAGTGTGATTGCCAGAGCAGATGAGACATTGGATGCAGAACCCCCACCTCCACCACGGGCTTCTGCCCCAATTTCAGGCAAGTCACTCTGTGGCTTTGTCCCTTTGTTTCCCCTCCCCATGCTGCCTGCCAAATCAATTAAAGCTCTGATCCTGCTAGCTAACTTTTCCTGGAAGAGCAATCCTATCGATACGACTGAACCTGGAGGTTACTACCACCTACATCTGCAGGCATTGGGCCAGGCCATTAGATTACACAGACCAAGGAACTGAAACTCACCCACAGGGCTTTGGCCACCCCTGGCATCTGGGAGGAGACTCATGTTCCTGGATGAGGCAGCTGGCCATTCAGAAAAAGCAAATGTCCCCCCCACCAGCAAGCTGCACTGCTCTCCCTATCCTCCAGTTCTCTCCAGCGCTGTGCATTTATTCTAGACTGGCAATCTGACGGAGATGGGCTTAGGGCCACCTGCATGGCTTGTAGCTTTGCACTTCAGCAACACCTTCCCTATGCTCAGAGCGGCCAGTGTCAGAAAGCAAGTGTGGCAGGAAGGCAGACAATCAGGGCCGAGCGTGGGGAGGGACAGCACGGGTCATGACAGTGACCTGGCACCGACAACTGCGGGAGATGGTCTGAACCACAGTCTCACAGGGCTTTTTTACAGGAAGGATTGTAGGATGCACACACACATACTGCAAGGTCACAGATTTGTCCAAGCATCCCTACGCCTTCTCCACTGGGATGTCAGCAGGGATGTATACACTGGAAGCCAAATCCCAACCTGTCTCTGACTCTGAAACAACTTAATGAATACCATAGTTGATGTTTAAGTACATCAGTATGCCTGCTAAAGATAACAGAACAACTCACGTGCTAAGCTATGGCTCTCCACAAGCAATTCCAGGGAATCTGAGCTCCACCCAGCAGGACTGCTCATACCAAATAAAGCCAAGCTCAGCCACTGTCACAGGAAAAGGTTTCAATCAGAGCTTAAATATTCACATTAACAACACTTTGCAGGAAAACAAAGTAGTCTGATCTAACGGTTTATGAAGCCCGTGAATAGCATCTATCCAAAGTAAAATGTTTCTACATTTGATGGGAAAATACAAATTAAACCATGAAATGAAAAGGCTATGTTATTTTTTTAAAACAAGTCATGGTTGATCATAATTGGAGATATGCGGCTCCAAGCAGCTAGGTTCTTTTGGTATGTTATTCCACCAAGAAACAGTAGGTAATGTTTTTCAGATAGGTCTCTGTTGTTTTATAAATATTGAAAAGCAAGCACTGGGTCAACATAGATTCTTCATGACTGATAAATAAAAAATGACTGAATTACTTTAAAGTGGTAAAACAGGGATTTTGTGGCCACAGCTATTCATATAAAATGAGCTTTACAGTACTTTTAACTCGTGTCAAATAGTTTAAAATGATAACATCTTGAATTGCATTAAAATAACCATAGGGAAAGATACTATCTTCTAAAGTGGAAACCAAAACGCTAGATTATCTGGGAAAAGATGCTGCATGTCAGCACCTGCAAGTACTTTTTTTTTTTCCTTAGCATATACACAAGAGGCTAAAAGGTTCATCTGATGGCACGGAGAAATCCCCACAATTCATAATGAGCATCAACTTTTATCCAAAGGTACTAAAAATCAAGTTAAAACTGCATTTGATACCATACATTTAGATGACTAACACATTTCACATGCAATCTCACACTAAACAACTGAGTCTACAGAAGTACAGATCACAATGGTGGCCGTGCTTAGTTGATTTCAGAATTTTATGTCATTTGTTTGCATAATTTTCTCAAGATCCTTATAGATTTTGTAGTTTAACTCAACATCAAAAAGTAATAATGTGGAAAATAAAGGATTAAACTTCCAAATGCCACTATAATGAATTTACAGCTAAAGTGCTGGTCCAGAAATACATTTCCCATATATCAATTATAATAAAAGTAGGCACTTCAAATTTAAAATCAAGAAACTAGACATGCTTATTTTTCCAGGATTAATTTAACACAGCTGCTATTGTATCTCTTAATTTCAAAGCTACAGCGACTGTGTACTATTACATGAGATTGTATACTTGTGATTTAATCCCACGATTAGGGATAAAATAAATTAAACAAAAAACCTCAACATTGTACTGTCTGAAGTTTGTTCAATTACCTTTTCCCTTGCAAGTTGGGTATACAACCATTCAATAGCATTACATGAAATTAAACAAAACCAAGCTGCTTTCTCTGTGCAGGGACTGGAACATCTTTCTTAGGAGGAAAGTCTCTGGGAACAGGGGCTGTTTAGTCTAGAAATGAGAAGACTGAGGGAGGATCTTACTAATATTTACAAATATCTAAATGGTGGGTGTCAGGAGGTTGGGACATCCCTTTTTTCTACTGTATCTAGCAACAGGACAAGGGGCAATGGGATGAAGCTGTAACACAAAAAGTTCCATTTAAACATAAGAAAAACCTATTCATTGTGAGGGTGACAGAGCACTGGCACAGGTTGTCCAGGGAGGGCGTGGAGTCTCAAGGCCCACCTGCACACGTTCCTGTACGACCTGATCTAGCTGGATCTGCTTCTGCAAGGGGCTTGGACTAGATGATCTCTAAAGGTCCCTTCCAATCCCTACCATTCTATGATTCTATGAAAAAAAGTTTGGTCCTTTTGGCCATCCACTGAGAGTTTGTAAAAGGGACAGAAACATACACAGAGAAACAGATGTGGAAAAAATATATAGAAAAATTGGCACTGAAAATATGAGTCTGCAGCAGCCAGCCAAAGAGACATGCAACAATTCACACGCACAGGATTTAACCATCATGGAACAAGAAGTCATGTTCTCAGCTGATGACCGTTACCATGCAACTGGAACGGCCTCCCACCTTACAATCATCCCACCATCTGTATTCCTGGTGCAGATTCAAAACCCAACACTGCAAACGTGGCCTCAATTGGGCAGCTGGCTTGATTTTTGTATCTCCTTCCACCACACCACGGAGAGTGTGCAGCTCTTCCTGGGAACAGACTGACAGCAATATGAAAACTCCAGTGACACCACGTTGCATACAGAATGAGGCTGGAAGTTTCTTGAGAGACAGAATTTTTGCAAAACAACATGCTTACCTTACAAGTGATGAAGGGCGAGGGAGGAAGGGATTGGTGACTAATACACTGAACCACCTACCAATCCCATCTTCAGAGACACAACAAAAACAACTGAATTAGCACGTTTGCTCATACAGCACATACTAGGCAACACTCAGCTAATTTCTGTCATCCCCAGCATGTACCTCCATCTCTGACCTACTCACCCTAGCTCCTTATAGGCAAGTGGAAGAAACAGGCAGTTCCAAGCAACAATTCTTCCACCTTTTTTCATGTTAGGCTCAGATGAGTAAGAGCTACAAAAGATCTCAAAGTCTGTGAGGTGTATGACTTGGCATTAATTTTAGGAGCAGAGACCACATCCCCTTTACACACCCTTTACAATGGCTGGGAAGTTTGCTTAGCTAGGATGTCAAAGGCATTTGTCTCTTCCAATATACATCAGTAGTTATTAACATGGGCAACAAGATCTCAACGAGAAGGAAGAGCTCATGTAAGTACAGCTTGATATTCTCATAACTGCTGACTGAAATGCCAACAGTGGTACTGGACCTACTTCAGGCTGGGGGTGGGGCAAGAGTAGAATAATCAGACTTCTGGCTAGATCCACAAGCAAGAATCTGACTGCTGTTCTAGATATCACCAAAGTCCAATAGCTTCTTCAGAGCCACTAGGTTACCTCCATCCACATGCCTGAACACACAATGTTAGAGTGCTCTCAAAGAGCTTAAAAGCATGCTTTTTCTCTCTCTCACTTGGGAGAAAAATCAGTCTTTTCCAATGATTAAACTGAAGAATTATTCATATTAAAAATTTAAATATTCATGGGAACAGGCATAAGGACTCATGTACATTGTGGGAAGTCATGTTCACTCTCCCTTTCCATTACAGTGGATATCTAATTATTCCATAAAAGTAGCTTCAGTAAGAACGAATGAGAGCACTCTAACAAAGAATATATGGCTAAGATGTGGATGGTGAGGGGGAAAATGATTGAGGTTTGTGTTTTTTTTCAGCCAGAAAGGTAGTGGATGCTGGTCAGTCCTGGGTGAGTGCCACATAAATACTGTGGGCAGGGGAATAGAAACACTTCATCCAGGCACTCTGAAAGACTGATCTCTGCCTCCATTATTGTCCAAATAGCTCAGGTACCTAATATTAAAAAAAGGTTTCATATATACAAAGCCTTTATGGAGATTTGAACATTCTTCCATCCTAGAGGAAGATACTTATCTTCCAGAGAGCAGCATGCTTTAAAATATAAAGATCTCATCAACTTTCAGAGTCAACTACCTGCCTGTTTTGTACACCAACTTTCAAACAGCTTACACCAAGGAGACGAAAACACCTCCGGGATTACACACATTCATTTATGCATTTAAATGCATTGGATGGTCACACACTGAAAGTTTGGCTGGCTGCTGCAGCTTTGGACTTTCAAGTTAAGAGGTATGTCCACAGAGATTCTCCTTCTCACAGAAGGGACACACAGAGAGTGAAACAAGAGAAAAAGTAAACAGAAAACGGTCAACAACAACAACCTGGCATATGCAAGAGGGCAATCTTTTCTCTACTGTTTTCTCTTGTTGTCATAGTCTCACTTAAAACTGAGCATCTGGTAGTAGGATAGAAAAAGATTTTAAAGGGTGCATTTCAGTTTGTGTCAATGCTTTTCTAGAAATCTTTTGTGTTCTCACTGCTGTCAACATGAATTACTCACCTAGGCAAGAAGTTGCAGACTTCACGTTCCATGATGAAAAGACACCATCATTCTCTTACTTCCCCAAAATCATTTAGTGAAATAAGCAACAGAGCATAAAACAGCTGCACTGAAGCAGGTTAAAGGCTCCTGTAATTCAGTTTCCTTCCTCTGACAAGAGGTCAAAAGTAGCTCCTTAAGTAAAACTACAATAAGACAAGCATACAGAGATACTTCCCCAAATTCTCTTCTATCTTCCAATGCTTTACTTAGCAAAGACCTCCTGTACTTCACCTCCCTTCATGGACACATTTAATACCCTGTTGTAGCCCAGAGTTTTTCACCTGAACTACAGGGTGCAAGAAGAAAGATTTCCTTCTGCTTCTTTTGAACCTGCCACATGTTACCTTAATGCTCCCAATAAAGCTGAAGTCTTACTTCCCACGTACAGTTAAGACCCACAGTCCATCTATCGTCACATTTTACTCTATATATCAGGAGACAGCAACAGGAACTGCACTCCCCTGTGGCATATGGTAAATGTAATCTACGTAGCACAAAATGAAAATAAATAAATTCAGTCTTAAAGATTTTAGTAAGAGAGAAAAGAGTAAAAAATTAAGATGCTCAGAAATTACTATGGCTATACCTGAAGTGTAGTGCAGGCTATACCTGCAAGTGGGCTCAACCAACAGCCCAGAAGTCCTGAGCAGTAAGACAAGACTGTTATGGGAATCCACCAGAGAACCCCCTGCAGTACCCAGGGACTCACTCCTTGATTGAGTCTGGGTCTCCCTCCTAGATGATTGTCTGGGGGCATGATAGGGGTTGGCAGAGAGCAAATCTGGGCCTTTTTCTGTCACCTTCCATGCAGTCAGAAGGGGATTGGAGTGCCCATGCAATGAACCCAGGATCTGGAAAACGTCCTGGCTCACAGTTCAGACAGAGCATTTGGGAGACAGGTCTTGCCCAGAACCAAAATAATTGAGTGTAAGCAAATACTTCATAATACCTCCACAGAGAACAATCAAAACATCTTGCCCTTTTCTCAGGTACACAATGGGGCTGTGATCATCTCTCCAGATAATGTTTATAAAAGTACTCCTAGTCAGCTCATTAATGACCAGAAGTAGAGCTCTCATTAACTTCCTTGGGTCTGTAGGCTTGCAATCCACTGGCACCGTGGATACTCTCTGAAAGTCAGATTCAGAAATTTCAAGAGGTTCCCTATCTCTGTTGATTTCAACACCTTCATTCACTTGAACCTTAATACTTTACAACCCATTATAGTCTTGAAACCAGCCATCCTTTCTCTAACACAATCCCCAAACAGACATTTTCTAATGTTCCCTCAACAAACACCCTAGATATCACAGCAAAACAGTGTCTCAAAGAACATTATTTGTAGGTTTCTTCTTTGAAAGCTGTATTGTATCCTCCTTTGCATCAAATGCATTTCTGAAAAATGCTAAACCAAAATAATTTAAAAAAGCATTTTTGAAGTTGCATTTTAAAAAACAAACAGGGGCACCTGTAACTTCCTGCTCTGAATTCAACCTCAAGAAGAATTAGCACTTATTTCTGAAGCTGATACAGCTGTATTGCATACAGAAGCCATCATTATGATAAGAAATGAAAGCAGAGGATTTATTTTTGTCACATGGGCATCATAAATATCATTCACATATCACTCCTGGAGAGTAACTGATACTCTGTTGGAAACCAGAGGCAAAAAAGCCTAGTAAAGTGTTTAGAAAAATTTTAACCATCAAAGTTACTGATCTTCTGAGAACATCAGTTTCAAAGCTGGAAGCTGATCGTATAATAATTTGTGATAGCAAAAAGCATATAAAGTAATAATATCCTCTGTCTTACTCTATTTCACTTTCTTTCTCAATAAAGAAACACAGATTGGACTGTAGGAATGAGATTGTTCCCAGCTCCACTGGACACGCCTTGAATCCTCCCCATCTACTGCAGAAATAAAATGAAGCAAGCCAACATTCACGAGCTCTGCATGACCAAACAGACACTAAAGCTTCACTTTTTATAAAGGAAGCTAAAGAAGGTAAATTCAATATGCCAAGTTTTACAAACCCAAAAGGACAAGAACATCTGAGACATATAATGAAACTCAGCTTAGGAAACAGCACTTATTTAATTGTTTTTCAGCTGTGAGACCTGCAGTACAACATGTTACAAAAAGTTAAAATATGAAAAACACTATGCTGTCAGAGCACAGTGTACATTCACAGGACTTTTCTCAAAACTTCAAAGAGGCTTGAGAAAAGAGACCAAACCCAATTAGTGTTATTTACATGCAATGTTGCTAACTCCAGAGCAAGATGCACTTTCTTCTGTAATTACAAGAGCTCTCAGCAAATATTTACACAAACAGAGCTGTACTCTACTGTTTCACCAGTTCTGTTTTTCCCTTCTCTCCCAAGTGCTCTCACATGGCTGTCTTTGTTTTGTTTTGTTTTATGGTTTCCCTGATTTGTTGCCAGTAAATATGTTTATAAGCAACCAACGACAAGTACCTCACATGGCATTTTTGAAAACTACATCTTACTTATAGAAATATGTCTGACTACACAAATACTTAATTAATAATATTTTTGAAATTTTATATAAAATATTGTCACAACTGTTTCTATAAAACAGATTAAAAACCACCTTTATCACTTAAGATGGGATACTTCAGAGTTTGGCTCTAGTCCCACAATGCTCAGCAGAGAATTCCCCTAGACCTCAGGGAAGCTTCCCAGTGCATAAAGACCTGTGTGCGTTTTCTCACATTGCCAGCATGCCAGCTCCTTAAGGCCATTTAGGACATTGCAAATAGGTGAGAGGAACACTTCAGGACATCACATTAAGAAACGATAACTTCCTGTAGGACATGTGTAGTTGGTGAGACTTTATAAAGCTGAGGATGCTGTTCTAGAAGGATGCTCTGCAAAGAACAGAACATATCCCTGACAATGTGCATGAAGAAAAACTTTGCAAAAGACTAGTTATTTCCTCCAAGGTGCCTGTGTTTTTAAAGCCTGCTTCAAGTGCTAAGGCCTTGATACCATTGCATATTTCTCATTGTAATTGACCAGGAAATATATTGAAAAGAGTTCAGACAACAGTGCAGCAGCTGCATAGCTACAGAAAACACAAATCCTTTTAATTTCACATTTACTGAGCAAGTACAATACATCATCAACTAACTAGAATACAGTCCATGTCAGGCAGGAATACTTAGCTATGCCAGCTGATCCACATATTGAGTATGAGTCTCATTTCAAGTCTTTCTGCTTCAAACAGACTTCACACAGCAAGTTTGATCTCACAAGCCAAGGACAAAGCAAGTCTGATGTTCCATTTATGCCGAGTGTCTGATTATAGAGGGAGCCTAAACAACAGGTTTGCACCAATCTCTAAGTCTGGCTTTGACCAGCTTCTTCAATACTTAAACAGCAATCATATCCTTCCATCGACTACTTATAGAAGCGAGGTCCTTGTTTTAAGAAGACTGTTTCAGTGGGCTCCTAATAAGGTACAAATGAGGTATCTACAGGCTGGGCTGAACCTCTTGGTTCTATGTAAAGTGCAAGAACACCAGCTAGATAAAAAACCTCGTCATATACAGGTAAATCAAAACAAGAACGTGGACCCTTAGGACATGCTGGAGACACTTGAAACAGAATCCACAACACAGAAGGTGTTAAGCAGCTTCACTCAGAATGCTAACATTAAAGTCCCCTGAGATTTAAGTCCTGTGGTCATCCTAGGGCCTCAAAGATATTTCTGCATTTTTATGATACTCTTGTGTCCATCAGGCCAAAACAGGAGTCCAGCACAGCTGAATTCCACAAAATCTCTTAAGAAAATAAATGGCCTCTTCTGGAATATCCTCCCTCTGCTTGCAAATAATCCCATCCCATCTGTGCTAAACAATCCCATTCAAACTTTTCTGCAACAATCACAAGATGCCTGTTTACAAGGAGGAAAAACCAACCAACCAACCTCAGGCACTAACAAAAAGCATGATAATTTTAATACTGTCTTTTACTTTGACGCCTCAGCCTCCCCAGTTGTCATTAAAAAAATCCCTTAAGGAAAAAAGTTAAAAATAAAAGAAGGTATGTTTGAGATGAGGCCACAGATGCACTTTCCTATACAGAAGGAACAAGACTTTGGCAAAAATCACATAATTGTTTCCATAAAACACCAATGAAACAAACCAAACTTGAACAGCCTGTAAACGACTGGTTACTCCATACCCCAGCTTTCCAAATTACAGTCTGCAGACTACTTTATCAGAGGTTCTTTTTTCCTAGTAGCTATTTTTAATAAAAGTACATTGAAAAAAATAATTGAAATAATTATTACTATTCCAGAAAGATATTATGTGGTCACAAATGGCCAAAAAATAAATCAAAGATAATCCATGAGAAAGACAAGAAATGGTGTCAAGTCTCCCTATTAATATCACATTGCTGCTATGAAAAAATCTTGGGAGATCTCTGTCAAATTAAAAGTTACGACATTAGAGAAGCAGAGAAGTTTTAGAGAGGAGCCATCATATGCACCAACACAAACACGCATACTAGGAAAACACCCCTCTGGTAGCACCTAATCCAATGAAGAAACAGAATTTCAGACTTAAAGACAGATGGCAATGCTGTTCATTCTAAGAGTTACAGTCATAGTCCTATCATGTTATATACCCTGTACTAATACGAGTACTGCTAATTTCCAACGATTTTCATAAACTAAATCATGGATTTTGAACAAGTGTTTCTTGCTCCTGGATTTACTGTCAACTACTCAATATAATTATTTTTAGCATAGTGGTTTTTTTAACTGATGAGACAACCAAATACACTTTACATCCTTCTTCCTGGTAAGACTTTGCATTGTTTGTATCTGATGCAAATAAAAATTTAATATATTTAAAGACATAACAAAATGTAAAGTGTTTCTTCAACTACAGAAGCAAAATCAAAATCTTATTTGGGTACATACACATACAGACAAAAACACAGCCACACTAAGGAGTAAGACAAAGTCACTTCACACTCCCATAAAACAATGAGTTTACATGTATAAAAAACATATTGATAGATTGCAAAGAATAAATTTAACATATAGTTTCAATTCAAGGCTTGTTGGTCTACTGTTTTGCCATCTTCAGCAGCAAAACGTAATTAAACTTTGCCTCGGGAGTGTGATGAAGAAGAGTCAGCTGCTCCCTTTACAAAATATATGGGAAAACACCTCAAGACGACAAATGAAAAATCAGTGCCTGATAAAGGGGCCGGTATCTAAAGAAAACTAACAGGAAATACCAAGAACATCCTCAGAGTTAAGATACCCGACTATGGACAATATGTATATACTTAATTCTGCTTGCAGTAGAAAGTCTGAAGATGTATCCTATGCACCAATCCTGAAAAGAGATCACTGTTTTTCATTATTTATTCCAAAGTCCAAGCACTTTAAAAAAAAAACAAAAAAAACCCCACAAACCAGAAAACGACAAACCATCAACATTCTGCTTCTCCTGTGTTTAATTACAGAAATAGAGTAAGCTGCACTGCACCAATACAGAATTTACCAGCAAACAGCAACACAATTACTTTGTCAAAGAATGTAAGCAGAACATAAGCCCGAGTTTACGTGACCAAAAATATCATGTAAATAACTCTCAATATATATTTAAAAATAGTATGATTGAAACATTGTCACCTTGTAAAAGTGTCAACAGCCAAACTACAAGTACAAAAAAAGGGAAAACATCTACTGAAGAATGACAGGAATAGAAAGCGTTGTGGTATTTTCTTTTAATATGACAACATAGCATTCACATGGCCAGTATGGTGAGTTAAAGCTTGCCATGTTCAAGACCAATGAAGCAGACTCAAGACTTACGGAATACTTTCAGACTCACAGAAGACTCTCTAAATGCCCTCTCACCACGATTCCATCGAACAGCAGCATGGTACCTAAACACCCTATACACCTCATCCACAGCACAGACCAACTTCCTCTGCATTCAAGTACACCAGTTTGGCCATGCTCACTCAAGCTGCAAGAGACAAGTCTATTGTTTCCAATTCCTAGCATAGTCAAGTACACATTTGTTAAAATAAAAGTCCATCAATTTATCTTCTGAGGATTGAAATCTAGTGCTACTAAAAATCAATGACAAAAAAGTTGTGCTATTTCACTACTATCAAGTTGTGACTTTTTTTTTTTTTAAATTACAGGATTTTCATTTGACATTTAAAGATTAAAACAGAACAGTGAGATGTTACCTTTCTGTAGATATCCAAAAGAAAACACTATTATCCTAGCACTCATTGGTGTTTCTTAGAATCACTCACTGGTATTTGTGAGAGTAACTGCTAGACTGTTAGAATTATAAAGTCTTAAGTATTGATCATTTTAAGGCAAATTCTCTCAAGTATTCTGTGGCTCAAGGTCATATATACATGTTTATTCAAAATGTTTCTCCACAGTCAATTCTCTGTAACTATTGTTAAATGATAAGCATTAATTCTGTAACTTCATCATTGATGACATTATGCACCCTTGCATTTATACAAGTCTGATTCCAAATCAAAACATAAAAAAAGTTTTATGCTAGATCAAAACTAATTATTTGTAAATAATTAAGTGACTTATTTTCATAGTTCACAACCTTAATGTTAAACACGATCACAAACTTTTATTCACTTTTTTTATGAGACTGTTTCAACAAAAGCATAACTTTTCGTTTTGTTGTGTTAAAGAGAAATAATTGCTCAGGACTGAAACCTGTTGTAAAAGATGAAAGTCCACTCTCCTATAAACTTTTTTAAATGTTTATGCTGTAAAAACAGGTGACATTACAACTGAGCGCAGCTGCCTTAAAAAAAAAAAAAATATATATATATACCTCCACCTTTCAGATCCAAATCTCGTAATTCCTCTGCAAGAAGTACTTTTCGAGTATCAGTGAAAATTTTGGTAGGCAGACCAAATGCCAGATGACATGTCTTTTAAGGTAAGCTAAAACCACTCACTGGAGTTTTTGAAAGAAAAATCAGTATCAGAGAAACTGGCAAAGACATTCACACCATAACTTCTCAATAATTCAAGCACTGGACAGACTACAGTAGCTGAAGCAGTCAACTTGGTGATGTAAAAGGGTTTTGCACGAACTAAAAAACCGACGAGGTATGCATCTGTTTTTCAATTCTATTCTTAGTTCTTTTAATTAAAGCTAAAATGTAGTATTATCAATTATTGCCAATAACTTTCTATAGCCTTAGTCATCTCCATCAGTCAAGGTAGACTAAGCCAGCATCGCTATTGTCCTCTTGTTCTTCAGCAACTATTCAACACTACTGTCTCCTACCTACGTAAGAGTTATGCTGAGGTATGTCTCATTCAATCAGTCTTGTGACTTCAGGTGAACCAAAGTCTTGACCCAAAGGAGAAAAAAAAAAAACCCAAATTCCAAATTCTCATTCTATATGTAAGTTTGACAATGGTACCCAATTTAATAATGGGTCATTAGGACTGTCTTAATCAATATTTTAAAATAATATACTGCCTAGGAGGACACAACACAGAGGCAAATCTAAAACTGCTTAGATCTTATTCCATTGACACAATTTTCTCACTGTAACTGAAATGGTGTATTGATTTGTCTTTGAAGATAAGCGAAACCCTCTCTGCCTCAAGTTGCACTTACAGTGTTGCTCGTAGTCTACTTTGAACTATCTCTGAAAGCAGATTTGGAAATCGAGACCAAGTAGAAAAATGAGTTTTATACTTTACCTTCATTCATCATCACAACACATATCGAACTAATCTTACTAAGGTATCACCTGGAAAACCTTGGAAAAATCTCCACTGTGCTATACTGTTTCTAGGAAACTTCTGCTCCTTCTGACATGAGCAAGATTGCTGTTTTGGCATCATACTAAAGCCCTAGTGCCTCCATTTCTGACCCCTTCAAACAAAAACAAGCTGCTCAACAATGTCTAATCCGTGCGTCATGTAATCCTGCTTAATACTCTATAAACTCTGGGTAATATTTGGGTAGTTTTTAAATTTAGCAAAGAACATCCTGGCCTACTTCAAAGATACCCTCGCCTTGAGCAGCATTCCCTAGAAATGTTGCCCAAACTCATTTCAAAGAAGAAACACAAACACACATAAACACATAAGAGAAATGAACAAATGATGAAATAAGGGATCCTGGTCTAATGACATAATAAAAACATATACTATCACAAATCAAATTATTGAAGCAGGAGTACATTATGCAAGCATCAAATACACCACTCACCAAAACAATTAAAGAGACATTCTAAGTTTCTAACACTGTTTTGGCCCATTTACCAGCAGCAGAAAAAGCCCCGCACAAGTTTGCCCGACCCTCTGCTTCCAGCAAGGACAGAGTCTGTTGCAGAGGACTGTAGCACAGCCAGCAAAATCACAGAAGCCTTCCTCTCATTGACACAGAGCTATTAATATAAAGTCGGCCATCGCTCCGCCGGAGAAATAGAAAATCCCTTCTTTGAGACAACATTCACTTTCTGCAGCATCATTATCTTGGAAGTGGCTTGCACTGCAAACACTACCAAAGAGGTCTAAATGAAATTCCATTATAATTCTTCAGTACACAGTCCTCACTGTCCTTTCTAAGATCTTTCAGAGCCTCACTGAAGGACAAATATGTTCCTATTTTGTTTAGGCTCTCAGGCAGACAGTCTCCAATCATTAGCCTCTCGTCAACAGCGATGCTGGGGTAGATTACTAGTGCGTAGTGCTTGTAATGGCAGGTGCATGGCCCTGGGGCTGCCATCTGCCAGGAAGGAAGTGTTCTCCTCTAGGATGCTGAAGAGATTGACAAATAATGTAAACAAAGCGCTGAATCATTGCTAATCTATGGAATCAAGCTATTGCATTGCTCTTCAGAGATGTACATGTTACCATCGGAGGTGGGGGCATAAGTCTGGGGCTTGGGTTGTTTTTTTTTCCTCTTAACTACTTCTGTGATTGATTTACTGAGATTAAAAACACTCTCTAAAATAGCTTTTATTTAACTGAGACTGGGAAATCTGGATTTGAAAACAAATGAAAAACTACCCTCATACCAAAGATGTTTAATTTGAAAAGTATTTCCCCACTGTTAACTTGTACCTCTTTACAGAGTGTATTGCCACTTACTTTACATAAGAGCTAGACTTCTCTAATTACTACTTTTGATACACTTATATACAATATTGGGCCATCATCACTGATAAAATGAGGCGATCTGAAAATTTTTTAAAGTGAAAAAAAAAAAGGATAGTGACAGAAGTAGGAATATATTGCCTTTTGTCTTTCAAAGCAATTTCCAAACAGATTTCTCATGATCAGATTGAATATTTTCCTAAACAGTGCTAGTTTAGTGGCCCATTTTTTACCTCAGCTACCAAGCGATAGCATGACGCCATATAAATGTCCACACACTTACCAAGCTAGTTGCTGTGATCATACCTATTCTTCAAGGTTATTCATGACTGACTGGAAACACAGAGAAGATTACAGAGAGTCACATAAAAAATACACTTCATGAAGAGCTCAAGTGCTATCATATATAGTAATGCTTGAGGCTCGCTCAAAGACAGCAGCAATGTGTAAAGATGTAAGCAATCTTTACATTGATTTCTCTGTGGTTTGGATCAGGCTTATAATACCTGAGCCTTAAAAGCTTGCTTTAAATACAAACACTTACAAACCTATAACTAAGGGATTGATCCTATCCAAAGTAGTGTGGAAACTGCAAATACAATCTAAACCAGTAATCCTAGTTTCTTCCATTGCTGAGAAAAGATGCAGGGGGAAAATTTGTTGTACTTTATAACTTGGATTTAATAGATGTGGGAGCAGTCACACTTTGCTGGTTCCATTTACCACTGCTGGTTCTCAAGAACTCCCAGGAGAATAAGTGACCCAAGATGCCCACATGCTGGATTGCTAAAGGCAGTTGAGACGAACACAAGTACAAAGAAAACAACAAAAGTTTTCCTTTGGAAAGGCTGCAGAAGGAAAACCAGCTTTTTCAACAAGGGGCAGGAAAGGGACTAGTCAGTTGAACTTGGCTTTTCAAGACTGCCACTCTTGACCCCCTACATACATACTCACAGAAACTTTAAAAGTAACTACATGCCAGACAACAGGCACACAAACAAAACTATCTGAACTTTGGGGTCACCACAGTGTCTTCCAAAAACTCAAAGAGATGCCACCCACTTCCACATAAACACAGATTGCTTCTAAGCAAACACTCTAAGAAAATAACAACAAAAACCAGAATTGTGAAACCCTCATAACTAAGCACCCTACTTTGTCAAATCAGTTGCTACGCTCACTTTAAATTGCTATTGCACACACTGCACCAACGTAACATTAAAACTTCCACCAACTCTGCTTTAGTATATAATGACTAATACACAACACATCTAGACACAAAGAGAAAACATATGGACAACCAGTACAAAAGCATACTGTACTTCAACAAATTGGGAGGAGAAAAAGACCCCAGATGTAGCCATTTATTTAAGTGTTTATTACTTCAAAAAGAAACATACTAATGATGCTTTAGGAAAAAAACAAACTGATATAAACAGAAAATGCCTAGATGTACTTTTGTTGCTGCTTAACTGATGAACAGGGAGAAAAGTTAAATTACACTCTAGCTGACTTTTTTTTGTGGATGCTTGCTAAGTTTCAACTTTTAAACTACTTCAGCATTCCAGTGTCATTAACACTATTTAAAAATAATAGTAAATCAAGTGTAAAGCAACCCATGTTATTCTTTCCTTATTAAAAAAAAAGAACCACCATCATATAAAACATGCCCTAATACCTTCTCTGTTCAAGCACTCCTTTATCCATTTTACTTGCAAGAAAAAGTTAGTCTCTGTAGCTATCTTGAAAGAAATCAAGTAATCAGAAGCAATCATCAACCTAAGCATTTCCTCTGCCTTGAGCAATGACTGTACTGGTTCATTTTAGAACAAATCCACCATTCAACTCCATCTATAACAATTTATCTTAAATGACTCAAAATAACCATGACATTCTTTCTATGAGCAGTATAGCTAACCATAATTTAAAGCATAAAGCAAAATAAAAGTCTAATAGATTTTACACGTTTTAATACTCTATCTGCTTGTAAAAAGCTGGCATCCGTATAATCAACATAATTTAAAATATCAAAGGCTTCATTTAATCTTAGATAACATTAGTTTACATTTTGTGTTTCACAAGTGGCACTGCTAGGTTCAGACCTAACCATTTTGGTTTAGCCAGCTGTAAAATGCAATCTCAGAGACAAGAAATTAATTTCTAGAGGCTGTAAAAGAAGATTTCATATTTTTACTCCAAAACATTAAGAGGTTAAATAAAACCCAAAACTATGTAAGGTATTAAAAGTACGTCAGTTCTTTTTGGTTTAAATGTTGATATTCTCATTGACTTTAATCTGTAAGGGAAACTACTACAACTAATTTATTAAAAAAAAGTATTTTAAAGTTACACAAACTTCTAAGAGAGCATATAGTTATTTTAATACTTTTAAAAAGTCATTTTAAAATCAATACAGAGACAATTAAGATTCTAAACTTTATGGAAGTTTGGACTATTAAGAGGGAAAAAAATAAACCCAACACTTAATTCATTGTGCAAACTTAATCCCAAAGAAAAAAAGAAACAAGGGTTATGTCACCAATAACATAAAATGCCATTAGAAAGACACAGGAAGAGATTTCTTAAGATAGGCTTTTTATTGTTTAGGTGCAATCGTAAAACCCTCACAAAAGTAAAGAGCTAATTGACAAGGTGGGGGGTGGGGTGTCATGATAAAAAAGATAAATCACCTTATTATGATCTTAAATAGATACATTACAGATGATGACTTCTTTAAATAAATAAAGACAAAAATAATATAGGAGGAAAACAACCCTCAGGGTTTTTTTTTCACCATTACACATAGTATTTCTCCAATTTTAGAAAACTAGACCAATTACTAGAAACATTTAGAAGTTCCAGAGAATGTTGTTAATGGAAAAGAAAACAAAATTCAAGATAACTCGCCCAGTTCTGGTGTTTTCAATGAAACAAAATTCCCTATTACACACCCACAAAAAAGGAATGGGAATTTTACTGAAGAATTTAAGGTTTTATCACAAAGGGTAAAATCTTAACCTCAACAAAACTGAGACAAAACGCCCATTTCACTCCAACAGAATTATGATCCACCATAAGAAGTCATATTATTATCAGGTGTAATCTGTCATAAATACGCTAGAATAAGTAAATTACACTATATGAGAAAAATTAGTGTAAATGTGTCCATAAATAATGATAACCATACACAGTTCATACATTTTCAAGCAAAATGCAGTCATAGTTTAAGAACAACGGTTAATTATCAGCAAATAACAAGTTTAACCAGCCAGTATAATTTTATTTACACGTTAGATGAAAGCAAGTGTTTCTCCAATTTTTAAATACTTGCACACCTTCAGAACACATGAAAATGAAACAAACTAATAATTTCAAGCAACCTTATAACTGTTTTTGTTTTAAGAGCGGTTGTAAATGTCTTGCTTGCTCTTGCCACAACAGGATAACATGGACAGAGATTTCCAAAAGCACAGCACTCCCTACAGCAGAGGCAAGTCACTGATAACAGAGAGACAATCTACATGTGAAAACCAGCCACCACCTTTAAATGGTACCATTTCCCTTAAAACACTTGTCTACACAAAAATACATCTACTGCTACAGACTTTCAGGAAGAATTCAAATTGGTTTTAAACATGTATTTTACACATAACAAAATACTGAATTACTGAGAAGGTAATTACAAGGAGCCTGTTTGAATACGCTCTGAGACCCTCCTGTTCTAAATATTAAATATATGTCAATGTTCTATTTCTGAAAAATCACTAGAAAGCTCTCTTGGTTTTTGAAGAAGTTTCGAAGAATTAAAGCTCCTTCTTTTGCTAACATAGTTACCAAGAAAATTTGAGAAAAGTGCAAACAGCTAAGTAAACAATGCTCATTATATATAAATTATCTCTTGTGCAAACCATTAAACAAAATTAGACTCTCTCAAATCTACCTGAATTACCGCTGTGTTAGTCTTGCTTCAGCTCAAAATACAGTTTTATTTAAATTGCATATGCATTTCTCTGTAAGCCATGAAATTCTTTGTAGTCTCCCAAATTACAATGTCTGAAATCCAAACACGCGGGCACAGTACTTTTTAATTGATCTTTTTAAACAGTAGCAGAAGTCCTTCCGTAAACAGACTTCAGTGTGAAATCCCAATGAAAATCAAAAGAGAAACCAGGAAATTTGCAACAGTTCATGACTTGATCTGACTTATGCCCATAAAGTCCTTTGTGAGGTACTTCTCCTTCCCCATGCTATGAGTTTTCCAGTTTGCTTGCCATAAGTGCAACTAACCCGAGTTTCGGAGTTTGGTACCCAAGCCTGCAGGCTGCTGACTGATGATGCTCGTTGTCAGGTTTTTCCTTACCCACCTTGGCCTGATATTGGCTACATTGATCCCCGAGCCCCAAAACCCTTCCTGCGCCCAGCACGCATGAGTGAGGTGGTAGAGAAGACAGCCTTGCCTCCTGCAGAGAGAGCACATCTCCACCAGCTTCCCCGTACCACTTCTCCATGCGGTCTGCATTTAAAAGCTTATAGGAAAGAGGAAAAATAAATACGCATGCAGATTAAATATTAAAATAAGGTAAACCTGTAATCACCCCGTGACAAACACATAGCAGAACTGAACCCTCTCCTCTGCACGGCGTGTACCGAATCCACATGGCTGTGTTTACTGTATTATCCTTTTCTTTACTGGATGGGAAGAACAGCAGTCGGTTCCTCCTGCTCATCTCGCCCACTGGCTCTTTCATTCCAGCTTTTCGCCCGGACGGTGACTGAGTTCTCATCCACTCCAGGTTTTCTCGGCGACTGGAGCCCGCTCCCCTCCCCCCTCCCCCGCCTTAGGGTCAGCAGTTTGGGGAATGTTGTGGAAATAGCTCTTTCCCAACATGGGGCTCGGTTTGCAGTTGGGGCTTGTAGGTGGCTCACGAAAAACTCCTCGTTTCTGTCAAAAAAACATCAGTTTGCCAAGGAAGGGGAGAGGGGCTCTGCTGGAGCTCGGGCAAGGAGAGCGGCAGCATCAGCATCCCCACCGTTCTGGGACAAGGCACAGGGATCCTGAAAACGACCCCAGCAAAACTAAAAGCAGCAGACAAATAACGCCCTGCCCCCGGCCCTTCCAGTCATTCAGAATAAGTGTTCATCCTTTCCAACTCTGACATTTCATTCAACAATTCTCTCATCTTAATTAGGCCCAAAGTTTGATCTGCAAATGGTGGATTCTCTTATCTTTTCCATCTTCCTCTACTTGCCATCAAAAAAGAAAGTATTTTCTTCTTGAAAATCAACTAGCTACCATGAAAACAGGCATAAAACCTGCAAGTGGCTCATACAAACTGTTGCTGTTTGCTTTTTACTGATGAGCTCTATCAGTGCTGTGAATACAGACTAGTACCTATTCACCAAGAACTCCTTTCACCTAGTATGCTACTTCACCTACTGAGACTCATGAACATTACAGGTATGTATGCATACGGGTTTAAAGTACCATGTCTTGCATAAATTCAAGAGCAGAGAGAATCTCCACAGTGTCTCATCATTAACTTTTAATCCATGACAGACTGGCTGTTCTGTGTTCCCCTCAAGCAGCCGTATGAATTGTCACTCCCTAAGAGGAAGCAGAGTGGGAGGTGGGGGTGTATTTCTTTGTTTCTCTTTTTGTTTTTAAATGGCACCTCAACAAAGGAAAAGCTACGTAATTCAAACCTAAATTCTCTCTCACCCCAAGTTTCAGATTTCTTCGGTTTGCTTTTGTCTTCCATCACCCAGCATTTGCAACCCGTATAAAAGTGAGCCGACCAACTGGTCATCTGCCTTGGGACTGAGCCGCCAGCTGGAACACAGTCACACACCACCATAGCGTGGGCCTTGAAGTGAAATGTGCCATACAAGATGCAACAGCTCATGCATATCGTGACTTCTGGACAGAATCCTTACTATTTTTTTTTAAAAATCATATTCCACGCTCACCAGGATTTACTGTTACAGCTTTTGTAAGAGAAAAGATATTTCAAAACCAAGATAATAAATCTATCCTTCTCATTTTGGTACAATTGATCTTTCCAGCTAGAGACTGAAGGATTTTTTTTTTCATGTATCTGATGTCTTCAGTCCAACAGTCCTGGTTTTCAACTCATTTTACATTTTTAAGTCGTATTTAGAAACTGCATTAACATAAACTGTTTTGGTCACATTTTCCAAAATCTTACATGAGAAACCTCTGAAGTACAGCCCAAACATAGTAACTGTGTAAACATTAGCTTCTATTGGGGTATCTAGAAGCATACATTCATAATAATAGCACAGCAGAGTTCAAACGTTAAGAAATAACCCGAATTGAAACTTTTTCTCATATAAAGAGCCAGCAAGTTCCTCCAAGGCCATTTATTACAGGACATGTTGGGGGTAAAAGATATCTCTAAGAAAGGGAGGAGAGACAGCACTGCTCGACAAAACACAACCCCCACGGTGAGAAACAAACAGCAAGCACAAACACCCGTGTCAGCCACTGTCAGGCGTAGCTACTCACCTTTCACAGCACTCGCTTCTTTCAAGTTGTGAGACAGAAAGTCTATGCTGGCATAGGCGCTCATCTCTACTCCACTGATGCCCCCGTTCAGGACATGCCTGGCTTTCGACCTGGCTTTGTCACAGTTTGCCAGGGTCCCATCTACAACATCGATGGCGATGTAGTTGAGGCCATTTTGGAAGCCAGCCGAGGTCTCCCGGCACATGGGGCTGCTACCCTGCTCCTCCTCCAGGCCTTCGCTTTTCCTGAGGGACACATTCTCCACTGAGGCCGAGTTGTGCCGTTTGGGGTTGTGTGCGAAGGAGGGGGACACGGGGGTCACAGTGGTGGTGGAGGAGAAAGTTTCCGAGCTGTGCCTCCGGCGCCCCTGGGGATCTGCTCGGATGACCTTGGCCCCCCGGTTAGGGTCTGGGGGAGGGCTAGAGAGAATGAAAGCTTCCACCCCAGAGAGAGTGAGCCTCTTCACCCCAGCCGTGGGGCTGGTCACCCGGGCACTTTCTGGCTTCTGAACAATGGGTTGAGGTGGGGTGGTGGCCATACCAAAGGTCATCTCAGTATAATCCCCACCATCAGATGGGCTGGATGAACAAGCCACCCCCACGGCTGCCTTCAGATAGCGCCCATCAGGCTGGCTGGTGCTGGAGGAAGAGCCTGGTGAGAGCGCTTCCAGGGAGCCCACCGAGATCGTGCCTGACTGGGAAGGGGATTGCGACCCAAAGTCAATGTTCATGTAGTCAGAGAGAGGGGAGCGCCTCTGCCCCGTGCCTGAGCCCAGGGAGGAGGCCGGGCTGTCAGCAGGCAGTGAAGGGGGTGAATAGACAGCAGCATCTCCAAAGTCAATGTTGATGTATTCGCCAGGGCTCTTGGGCTCGGGCGGCAGAGGGTGCTCGTTCATGCTGGGTAGCATCGTCCGCAGGGTCTCCAAAGAGAGGCGGCTGGGCCGGGCCACCCGCTGGCACCGCTGGCTGAGGAAGCTCTCGGTCCGGCTGTGCCGCAGGGGCGAAGGCACCGTGTGGCTGGAGGGGGTAAAGGTACCAGTGGGTGACTGGGCCACTCCACACACCACCTCCTCTGGGATCATCCTCCCCGGAGAGTTCATGAAGACATACTGGTCACTGTCTTTTGCTAGGCCCTGGCTCTTGTAGGAGCGGGGCAAGGAGCTGTAGGAGTAGCAGCCAGGCTTGGGGGCCTCACTGGACCCGTGCCCTGAAGAGGCAAAAAAGAAGTCCGGAGGGGTGAGGGAGGGAGCCTGGGGCCCATGCTGGGGGTCTCGAGGGGACATGTTAATGTAATCACCGTTACTCAGCCTCCCGTCCGAGCTCTCCACAGACAGCTTGGAGCCACACCACATCCGCATGTACCCGCTATCATCAGGGGAGCTCTCCCCAGGCGAGTTGGTCTTGTAGCTGCTCCCGTTCCCGGGGGACCCACCACCCACCCCCGCCCGGGGCTGCAGGATCTGCTTGGGGGCAGACACGCTGGTGGGGCTCATGGGCATGTAGTCATCGCCAGCCCGGCTTCCCTGCCCTAAGGCTGCAGCCACACCGGGGGTCATGGGCATGTAGCCGTCGTCACCTCCCCCTCCTCCTCCCGCTGCCGGCGGTCCCAGGTTGGTGCTGCTGCTGCCGGAGCTGCGGTGGGAGCCGATCTCGATGTCCCCATAGTCCTCGGGGTAGGGGGTGTAAGTCACTTTGGGGGAAGCCCCGGCGTGGCAGGAGGGCAAGAGGCGGCCGGCGCTGTCGGCAAAGGTGGCGCGCATCAGCGTGTACTCGTCGAGGGAGGCGGAGGAGACCTGCGGCGGGGCGGGCCGCTGTCGGCACGGGGTTGTCAGGGAGTAGGTCCGCTTCCGATGGCCCCGGTCGGCCGCGGCGTCGGGACAAGGCCGGTAGCAGAGGCGGCCGCTCGGGGGTCGCTCCATCGCCATGTAGCCGTAGAGGTCGGCACCGCCCCCGGGGTCCCGCACCGGGGGGGTCTCGGCCACCGACTCGGGGGTGTTGCTGCGGTTGCTGGCGGTGGAGGAGGAGGAGAAGGGGCGCAGATCGCCGCCCGGGCTGGAGCCGTACTCGTCGAAGGACATGAAGCCAGCGTCGCTAGGGGAGCCGGAGACAGAGGCGCTGCCGCTGGACGGGCGCTGCGGGTGATGCGGGTGGGCAGGCTCGGAACTGAGGCCGCTGCCGGAGGAGAGGCTGATGGGACTGGTGGCGGAGGGGGGAGAGTGGGAGGCGGGCATGGACATGGAGCGGCTGCTCTGCAGACCGCCGCCGGCCAATACCGGCAGCAGCTTCCCCGCCTGCCGGCCCCCGCCGCCGCTGCTAAGCGTGTGCGAGCGGCTGAGGGGGGTCCGCACGGGGCCCGGGCTCATGGGGCTGCCGGCCGCCGAGCCCACCCGGCAGCCGTCGCCCTCGCTGGCCGTCCGCACTCGGCACGGCGTGCACTTTGTGCTGGTGCTGGCGGCGAGGCTGTCGGTGCGGGAGCGGCGGAGGAGGCCGGTCTGGCTTGGAGGCAGGTTGACCAGGTGGTGGTGCCGGCGGCCGGGCACGGTGATGGGGTGAGTGGCAGAGCCGCCGCCGGGCCCGGCGGCCCCCCCGGAGGAAGAGGAGGAGGAGGACTGGCTCTTGCTGCGGGGTCGGAACTCGGACAGCTCCTTCAGCGCCTTCATGGCTTCCAGGATTGTCTCGTGAATGTTCTGGGCCACCACCGAGTCGTCCGCCTGCATCCAGAGCTCGCCGGGGCCGGTGGCCGCCGAGCGCCCCACCTCGATGAAGAAAAAGCTGTCGGAGTGGCCGCAGCGGCGGATGTTCATCAGCTGTAGCGTGACCGAGGGCAGCTCGCAGTTGAGGCGCACGAACCCAATGGTGCGGGCCGAGAGACAGAGCCGGTGGACGCCGGTGAGGTTTTTGCTCTGCCCCAAGCCCTTGGGCTTCAGCGTCACCTGCCAGACCTCCCGGTAGGCTGCGGTCGCCGGGGTTATCAGCCCGTAGTTGAGGTCCTCGCCGGCGGCGGCAAGTGAGGCGGCGGCTGCGCTGCAGGAGGCGGAAAAGGGAGAGGCGAGGTGGCGGTGGGGGGACCCCTGACAGGCCGCCTTGCCCTCGTTGAGCAGGTCGGTGAGAGCCCGGTACCAGCCCTCCTGCTCTTGTTCGTTCTCGGCCGCCACGGCGAAGTACTCGTCCTTGGTGTAGAGGGCGATGAGGTACTTGTGCTTGGCGTCTGCCCGCTTGTTGATGTTGAGGCAGGAGTCCAGAGCGATCACCCGCTTGGGCGCCCCGGACTTATTCCTCCATTTCTTCTCGCTCTCGTAGTACTCCAGGCGGGCGCCCCCCGCCTCCTCCCCGGCGCCCGGACCCCGCAGCACGAAGAAGCGCTTGTGGCCGTGCTTCTGCTTGCGCAGGTACCCGCACTTCCTCACGCCCTGGTTGTTGTTGTTGTTGTTGTTCAGGTTTGGGCCGGGCGGGGAGCTCAGGGGGGGCAGCAGCCCCAGCACGGCGGGGCTCGCCATCCCCGATCCCGCGGCGAGAGCGCCGCCCGGCTCCTCTCTCTGCTGCCGCCGCTCGGGGCTTAGCGCCGAGGGAAAGAAGGAAAAAAAAAAATAGAGGTGGGGAGAACCGGCTGAAATAAAGTTATTCCTCCGCAGGAAGAGCGCGGCTGCCCGGAGCCGCAGTGGGATCCTCCACCGTCGCCTCTAGGCAGCGAGTGCTGCCGGCGGTCGCCCGGCGTTCTCTCCGGCTCGGGTACCGGCGGCGCTGCTGCCGTTTCCCGGCTGCTGCTGCCGCTGCTGGTGCCGCCGCGGCTGCTGCCGGCACCGGCGGGAGTTTCGCCGTAAGTAACACATCGCGCACCGAGTGCCCCAACTAAAGAGCAAAACAACACGTGACCGCCGCCTTACCGAGACGCTCACACACCGAGACGGGGCGGAGCGCGCTTGCCGTCGGCACCGCCCCGCATTGGCCGCCGCGCCGCTCGAAGGACGGCTCCATCCGCCAATGGGACGGCGGGGGGAGGCCCGCGCGTGCAAGACGGCGCTAGGCCGTTGGATGGTGGGAGCCTCGCCCCCTACTCCTCTCCCGCCCCTCCGCGGCGGGCGCGTTCCCGCCCACAGCCTCCGTCCCCCCTCAGGCGCAGTGGGACCCGCCTTCTTCTCTCCGCCACTACCCTCGCGCACAGAGACCGGGGCGCGCCGGGGACGCGGGCACGGTGGGGAGAGCCGGTAAAACGCGGAGAGCCAGCTGCTGTTCCTCACCATCAATGCTAGCCCGGCGGGCGGGACAGTGGGAGCGGAGGGGAGCACCGGCGGAGCTGCCGGTGCCATCAGGTGCTGCCGACCCGCCTGCCGCTAGCCGCTCGCCCCCGTAGCAGCGCTTCCGGGCCTGCGTGTGCGCCAGTCTTCCCTCCCGCACACCCCCACACACCCGTGTGTGCGTCAGTCCTCGCACACGCACGCACGGCAGCTCCCACCCTATACCCCCAAACCACCACCACCACCCCCCCAGCTGTACGCGCACTCCTCCACCCGGTGTGTCAGCCCGCGCCCACGCGGCACGGCATGCGTGACCGCCCCCGCGCTCCCCACACCGCACGCGCCACCTTTTCCCTTCCCCGCCCCGAAACACTCGGTGAGTCGCCGCCCCCCCTGAGGCCCGGCTGCTCCCGCCCCCCCCAGCGGTTATTTACGTGCGCCGAGGAAAAGCCACCTGGAGGGGGTGGCTGTAGCACTGCTACTGTTACTTTGGGTTTAATTACATAAATCAATTTTTGCGGGCGGTCCGCGTTAGCGGTGAATAAGGGCAGCGTCCGCCGCGTTTCCTCGGGAAACGAACACGGCTCTGCCGCGGGATCACGGCGCGGCAATTAAGGAAGGAGGAGCGGTGGGGGAAGCGCAGCCCCCGGCTCTTCGCCCCGCGCTGCCCGTGTCCCCTGTCGCCGCCCGCCCGCCCTCCTTCCAGGCATCGTGCAGGGTCTCCGCGGGCCCCTCCGCGGGGCGGGCGCGCAAACTGGCGGTCTCGCCTGTTTACAGGGGAGCCGCACGTTAGTGCCGGCCGTGCCCGGGGATCAATGGGCGTCTTTCTCTCCCTGCCGCCGGAGGGAGGTGAATGGCGCAGGGAATGGGAGGGGAGGCAAGGGGTGGGCGGCGGGCGTACTTCGGCCGTGAGCGGGTAAGGGGCCTCGGCCGGGGTGGGCGGCCGGTTCGGCAGTCCCCATTCTCCTGTGTACGGCGGGAGCACGGGGCGGGGATGCGCCCGGCGGCCGCCAGCCCCCCCCTCCCCCCCCCCCTTGAAGACAGTGGCGGCTACACGAAGCATGTGGCGCGGAGGGCTGTCTGGTGCCGGGGGAGGAATCCTGGAAGTCAGAGGATGGAGGAGAAAAGGCTGCGTCCAGCTCAGCCTCTTTCTAATCGCCGCCACATCTCCTCCCGCCCCGAGAGTAGTGGGGGAAGTCCCGCTTCGCACACGCCCGCGAGGAAGAGTGAGGCTGGGGTCACGCAAACAAACATCCACCCGCGCTTTCCATCCCTTCCCTTGATGGCTTTCGGGACGAGCTTTCATTTTTCGGCCTGCGATGATGCTGAAACGGGCGGGTTTGCGTGGAAAGTTGAGGGGAGGGTAAAAAAAGAAAAAAAACCCCAACAGACTACAGCCAAGAAGAAAACAGGCAAAAAAGATGAAAGTGGTGCGAAGCTTCCAGCTGCTGCCGTGCCGCGGCCAGAGGCGGGCGCTCCCGGTGCTGGCGGCGGGGCTGCACGCAGCCCGCATATACCGCTGCTGCCCGGCTGGGCTCCGCTCCGCTCCCTCCTGCCCGAAATTCCCCGCGGTTTGGGTCATAATAACCCATTTAGAAATCAACAGCTGTAACGCGGGGGGTGGGGGGCGGGGACGGACACGGCGACGGTGGGTGATTTGAAAAGGCCACTTCACTGTAAATACTGGTACGCTGCAATAAAGCAGCTTTTTAGGAAAGACCTCTCCCTTACGGGGAAATACTAACAGTTACATACAAGGTAGCAGTTACCCAGTGTTTTGTGTTGTATGTGTTTGTTGTTCTTAAGGACGGGGGTTGAGGGGGGGATGCGGAGGAAAAGAAGTACTTGGAGATCAGAGGCACCGACCTCTCAGCAGGAACAAGAAAAGGGTGTCTGCACCGTGGAACTGCTTTAGTGCATAAGTGTTAATATAATACTTGTGACCTCTGTGTACCTGGGCGACTCCTCGCAGAAAACGATGCTTCCCATCTGTACCATCCTGGTAACGTTCTTTGATTTCCTTATCTGTAAAAATGCATAGACTCGGTAATTGTCAATCTAGACGATACCTAATGATGGTATAATATATCTCATTGAGGCAAGTTTAATGTGGAAACTCAATAGTTGGTTTTCTGCCTGTAACGAGCCGGACCACCCGCTGTAGTCACACTACTGAAGGCATACGGGGGAGTTAGTTATCGGAACAATCTTTTGCCAGGCTCGTAAACAAGAGGAGCCTTTTGTCTGGAAACCCCTTGGAAATTTGGAAAGATATTTCCAGGTGTTTATTAAATATACTTGGTGACCTTGAGCAAGCATTTTAAAGTCTGACATGTAAAAATTAGTATTATTAATTCACTTGCTTGATATTTCTGTAGATATTATTCTTCACTGTGTGTGCAATACACATTTCATATACTGGCTAGAGCAGCAGAACTAAGTTTGCTAACATTTTCTATGATAAAGGCATTAGATAAACTAGAACTCAAGGTTGAAGTTTAAATTTCTGTATTGGCATTGATAAAGGGAGCATCTTGAGCAGTTTGTTTTTAGCAATGACCAATTCCTAACAAGTATTTTTCCCATCATTACATTTGGGGTGTGGTGTTTTTTTAATGCATAACTGGGGTACAGAGCACACAAAGTGGGACTCAGGTGTGTGTAAAATTCAGGGTGAAAAGCCCTATTGTTTCATGACTACCACTCTAGAACAAAGGACCCAGTTTACACACCTGATCTGTCTTATTTGAGGTTTTCTCTGAATTGCTTTTCAAAACCGTATCCCTTCTGGAATATTTTCCTGGTCTTTTCAGTGTAATTGCAGGGGCATTAAAATAAATACACTAACACCACTCATCCATCCCACCTTTCAGCTACAGGTTACTGTTTCTACAGACTGGCATGTCTTATGCTTCAGCTTTTCCTATGTGTTCTGTAGCATATTAGTTTCTGAAATAAGTGAGTTTTCAGTGAATTTGGATGGTTGAAGCATAGCCCATGCTCTTTCATTCCACCAAGTAATTTCAGGCAGAACACAGCAAATGGACAAATGAGGACAGCAGTATCTTCAGTAACCGCAATAGATTTGTGAGATGTTTGCTTAAAGCATCTCTGTAGAATTAGTCCATCATGGTGAAAGAAAAACTGATCTTGTTTTACCTCTTCTGTTCCTTTTCTTCTGTGATATCACCCTGCCCCATCTCCATTTCACCACAGTTATCTTCTAGTTTGAGGTTTTTCCTGAGAATGCTTTGCTAATATATATGGTAGACCAACAAAATAGCACTAATGCTATCTTTTCAACCTATTAAACTATGCTTTTGCCAGCATACCTTGCTTCAGCCATCTTTTTCCTCTAAGAATAATAATCTCTGCTTGGAAATGGTCAGATTGATCAAAATATACTACCTATGTGAGGGATGTTTGCTGTCAGTTATGTCAGCCATAAATTGTTACTCTGCCCACCCTATACTGGCAGAGACATGCCTAGAAAATTATAGACCTTGTTTATGAAAATGATGCAGTTTAGTGTAGACAGAGCAAATAAGAGTTTTGCTGGCAGAGAGCCCTACTGATTTCACATTTCCATGCTTCAGGTACTTGGGGTCTCTCAGCTGTATGTCAAAAGGAAAAAAAACCCAAACCCAACCCAAAACCAAACAAACAGGGAAAAAAAAAAGGAGTGATTCTTGCACTTATGTGTACATATATTTAAACTGTGGGTTTTGGTTACTGAGCTGTCTAGATGGATGACAGTGGCTGGCAACACCATTTTGCAGGTAATGAACTTCTCTAGCCATCAGTGAATTTTGCTTGAGAAGACTGTTTGCCTGAATAGTAGTTACATGGTCAGATAAAAGTATTACCTCTAGAGGCACACAACTGGTTTTAGTCACCTATGGAAGCCTAACAAGCCCAGCATGCAGGATCCAGATTTTTGTTCGTGGGTTTTGTTGTTTGTTTTTTTTCCTCACATTGCAGGATTGGAGCACCAGGCATTATGAATATATAGCTATATTTTAATAATGCCCCAAATTACAGGTAGACTGCTCACAAAATGCTTTCTGAGATGATGGATACATGAGTAGGTTGAATTAAAAAAAAATGTCACATCCTTTAAAAATTCATTTTTGTTTGTCCTTAGTCTACGTCTCACTTTGAAATCTCTTTCAATTTCAGGATAAGGAGTAACAGTTGAAAGGAATATGCTTGATGTTTGGCTTGGCTGTTGCCTTCTACCTGTTGCCAGGATCACAGAGGTGATGGTAGTGAAACCATGGGGAAAAAAAGTGTACAGAAAGATTACGTGCGTCAGCAACATTTTCTTACTCTATCAAGGGTACAGTTATCTGTTCCAACAAAATAGAGTGATTTATATTTTGATGTCCTTGAACTTCTACATAAACAGGCGAAGTCAGTTTATTCCCTTGTACATTTATTTGCCTAGTTCTGATGCAGTGTCATTCTGGTTACATATTTCATAACCTTACTGTAAGAGAACATGAACTTCCATCAACTCATTCCTCTCTAACCTTTCTGAGCTCCTTCGAGTGCCCCTCTACTATGACTGCCATTACCCAGTTGTGAAATCTATTTTATTTGGAAGGGAGGACAGACCATCTTTCCAGATATTTTCATGAAATTATTTCTTGATACTACTCATTTAATAACACATAACAGGATGCCTCTAAAGCAAGAGTAACGCTTGGGGATGCAGTTGTTGTGTACCCCTTTAAATTGAGGCTGACATTTTTCTGCCTTTTTTATTTTTGTCCCCACTCTTAATCTTGTGGAAACAATTCAGGATAGCTTTGTACGTGAGGGAAAGATACTCAGAAATCATAGATGCTGAAAATACTTCTTTCTTCAGTAAAAATTAGTTTCCTGAGTGAATGTTGCAGTCAGATTTCCAGAGAATTCCGAAACAATGTCAAGGTTACTAGCTTCTATGTGCCTATATGGGAAGGGAAGAAAGCTGAGGAAGACCTGAATCATGCCTTATTTCCAGTTCGACCTGGATATTTTTTACGGTTTCAGCCCGTTTCTTCCACAAAATTTCTATCTCAAGTCTGGTCTGAACAGGGAGACAATTCCCCGTGTGACAGGTGAACCCCCCAAAAAGGCGTGTTTTGGGGACAAGCATTGACTCGGCAGCGCGTCCCCGGTAAGCACCGCGATGCTCCGGCTGCAGGCTTGTGCCAGGCTGGGGGGTCCTCGGGGCAGGCCCCCCGCCCGCAACCACCTCCCGCTGGGCTCTGCGCGTTTGCCCATAGAAATCGCTGCCTTTGTTAAACCTCTCGGGGGAAATACCGGAGGGGGAACGACACACGCACCAGCTCTTTCGTCGCTCCGCTGCCAGTGCGAAAATTACGCACGGGGGGCGGAGATGCGTCAGCGTGTTGCGATGACCAGGACTGCCTTCCTGGAACATCTCTGTTGTTATTGTTCTTGTTGGTTGCGGGTGTAATGTTTTATTCACCCCACGGCGGCGACGGAGGGAGCTCACCGCAGCAGCTCCGGCCGCCGCCGCAGCAGCAGACGCCTCGTTCCCCCTTCAGCCACCACGGGCGAGGGCGGGAGCCGCGCTTGCGCGCGCTACCACCGCCTGGCGGCGCCGCGTCCGCCGCCCCGCGCGCCGCTGGGGCCTCCTGTGCCGCGCGGGGCGAGCGCGGGCACCCGCGCGCCCTCAGCGCCGGCGGGCGGGAAAGGGAGTGGCTCCCGCCGTCCTGTGAGGCAGGGGTCGACACAGAGCTTTTAAAACGATGGGGTTTGGCGGGGGGAGTGCTCTCGTTTATTCCTTCTGGTGTGATCGCAAATATATAGATATATCAAAAATACTGCTGTTTATTTATGTATATGATTCTAAAGAAAAGCAAAGCAAAAAAGGCTAGAGAATATAACCAGTCCTGAACGTTTCTGAGGAAATAGAGCCAAATATTTTCAAACAATAGATGAAGTTTGTACCCCTCTTGAGTAGAAGAATGTGTAAATACCTAAGAATCATTGAAATCAATGCCTTTTTCTTCTTTTTTCTTTAAAGAGATTTTGTAATGTACCTTTCTGACCTGCATGGATAGTCAAGTTTTTCGGTCCTTCGGGGTATTTCTGTTCAAGAAGAGACGGGTGATAGAATTCGATATTTCTTTGATGCAATATTTACAGAAAATTTGCAAAGGTCTGTTTGCCCAAACACAATAGGACTCCAGCAGAAGAGACTGGGATTTTTTTTTGTTTGTTTGGTTTGGTATTTGGTTTGTTTTTTGTTTTAATGTGGTTTTGTTGTTGTCTGCTTTTCACCGCTCTGTTTCTTTCCAGGTAGTATTCTGCTTGAAAATCTGATCGTTTACTTGTTTTTTCCCTAGGCAGGTTACTCCAGCCTCTCTGTTTGTTTTTTAACTACTCTTGGAGGCAGCTCCCTAGCAAAACAATCCCAGGCATTCAGCTTTCCCCTCTGCCCTACAATTCATTTGGCTATTTGTCTTTGTTTCGGATGGCCTTTGCATCTACTTTAGATAGTAACCCTTTTTCCTCTAGCTTTTGGGTTGGTTTGTTTTTTAAAACTTCAGAAGCGAGCCTGACTTCCTCTGTCATTTATCTTGACATCAGGATAATTTTCCTAACAGCAGGGGTAATGCAGTCCTGGAGTAGATTGTCAAGGGATTTTTATAGAGTCTCCATCACTGGAGCATTTTAAGCTGCGCAAATATTTATTGGGAATGACACAAGTATAGTCGTCCTGACTCAGGGCAGTGTGATAGTCTAGATGATCTCATGTTTACTTCCAGTTCTGTTTTATTGGATTTCTGTGATATACACACCTTATAAATAGCCCTAGGACTATTACTGCTGAAAAGGAAAAAACAGTCGTCTTCTTTTTTTTTCCCATTTTCTGTGTACTCGTTTGATTGTGAAAATAAAGAATATATAACTGTGGTTATGAATTGTCACTGTATTGAACCAGATATTGGCGCAACTCTTGCTTCTGTAAAACATTGATCTAATCTGTGCACTCACAAGACCACCAGCGAGATAAAGAGACATTTGGGGAAGTAGAGTCACTGCAGAGGAAAATCTTGGCTGCTTTTCTCAGTGTACTGCTTCAGTGGAAGCTTTATGTGAGTAAAATGAGGAAGACTTGCCCTCGGAATGGGCTGACTGCTTTCAAGGAGAATTATTGTCTATCTGCATTAATTTAGACAGCGTCTGGGAAACTCACTGAAGCCTCAGGCCCCCATTGTGCCTGACATTGTGTAGATGAGTAATTAATGGTGGGCCTCCTGTTTAATGTATATATTGTACATATAGAATGAATGAAGGAAGACGGCCTATGTGGGAAGTCAAGTGGGAGAAAGATGATTCTGCAATCCCATGAATGGTGCGACTGACAAGCAGTGGTTTCAGCTTGCCAGTTGCCTAACTGGTGGTCTCTGTAGGCATGCCCAGCATTTTTAAAAGTACTGAAAAGTGTCAAACTTCTATATTTCGGTGGATTCATGTGCACAGGGAAAGCACAGAAGGCAGCACGTGTACTGAAGGAAAAGATGGAGTATCTTTTTCAATATATTTTTGGAAGCATATTTTTTCAGACATACAGCTTGGGTGCAACCATTAATTTCAGAAAGATGAAGCCTTGCAACGAGATCAGTATGAGACTGTTGACACTACAAATTTATGCAGTTTCACGTGCCTAAAAGGGGGGTTGGATAAAACCTTCTTCCAGTTGGTGAGCATCGTAGCTCAAACATCACGCTCACTGGTACACACTGTCATGAATGTCTGGCCTGTGGGGCAGAAGGAGGAGAAGTGAGTATCTCCAAGATCCTTGTTTGTAGCAAAGACTACTGTGATGGGAGGCAATTTCTGTGTCTAACTAATAATAATAACTTGCTAAAAATTTCCCATCAAATAATTTCCACACACACAAAAAAATCATGTGTGTTCTTCTGACTATTCACGGACGCAAAACCAAATGGTCACTTCGGGTCAATAAAATATTCATGTCAACATTACATTTTCATTTCTGAAGTGAGAGACCACAAAATCAAATACAAGTGAAGAGTGTGCTTTCAGTTAAACTGCTGATTAAGCAAAGGGATGGCATCTGTAACAGGAGAGAATGAGGTAATTGTGGCAAATGAACATGTATTTAATTTTGTTTCTTGCATTTAATCATAGAATAAGGGAATGTTTCTGGGTGCGTCACTTCATTCCTACGCACTTCTCTTTTGAGAGACTTTATGCTGACCTGTAAAACCTTTCGAAGCTGCGGAAGTAGATTTTTTAAAGGTGAGTAACTCCAAACACAGATGTTGCAAGAGCTGCTGTCATCTCTCAAAAGCAGCTGTCCTGGAAGTGGATCAGTGAGATGAGATTCAGTTCACTACCTTACGATGACCAAACCAAAGCAAGCCTTTTCTTCAGCTGGAGTTGTATGAGGATCTGTAAGAAGCCTCAGCAATGAAGTCTCCTGGGAGTATCTTTTTCTTACACCCTCCAGTGAGCTGAAAGGGCCTTTCATTTCTGGTACAAAGCGTTCTGAGTTTGTGAACAAAAACTTCTTCTCTTCTAACTAACTTGGATCTGGTGGGAGATCCCTGAGTTGCACGGTAGCTTGGCCTTTGGTTTACCTTTCCCAGACGATGTATCTACCCAACAGTTTCATCTGGAACGATTTCCTGAGAAGGTTTCCCTCTTTGTGACAAAGTGACCTTCTTTGCTTTGTTTAGAAGTGCATAAGCACAACAAATGTGCTAAACATGTAACTGTATCACAGCAGTATAAATTACACAGATGCGATTTATTGATTGTGGAAAGATCTGATAGTTTTCAAGTCAATGGTTGGCTGTCAAGTTGTTAATTGAACATTTGCTGAAAAATGCCTATGGGTAAGTGAAGTAGATATTCTTGCAGGATAATCAAGTTTAAAAACAACAGTTGTCTGCCACCCTCCTGTGTTGACTCTATTTAAAGAAGTACCAAGAAGTTAAAACCCACATCGCCCAAAACGTTCACACTCAGACATCCTTACAGTAGCAATCCTTTACAATGATAATACTGAAATAATTTTACAGCCTGGTGTAGTGACTCGTTGATTTTAGTTAGGTTTTCATTTTCAGTCGGGGAAGAGGAAGTAGGTTGTTCAGTTTCTCACTTCTGAAGGCTGACTACAATTAATTTTTATTTGCTTTTTCCATGTGCAAGTTCAGCTTTGTTACCGTGCTGCTCTCACTCATCAAGTTAATGTATTTAAACAGCTACTTTGCCTCTAGTTGGATTTCAATACTAAAAAAAAAAGTTAAACTCTTACAAACCAGTCCCTCTGAATTGGTTCAGCAAGACTCAGGAATACACAGCAATTGATGAAGACAACGATAGAGAATTGATAATATTTTGTCTTAATTTCATTAATTTCAGTAAATTAATTTATATCCCTCATAGTAAAAATTTTTAGTGCTGTACAGACCAGAGGTATTTTACGTAAATACAGCAGCTGTAGTCTACGTTTCCAGAAATGATGTATCAGACTTGCTTTCTCTCAACAAGCACATTCTATTTTATTGGTTTTCTTAGATAAATGTTATACTTTTTCTCAGGCTTAATAAGTCACTTAAGAATATATATTCACAATTCAAGTTATAGCAGCATGTATTTTAAAGAGAATTCAGTGACATCCTCTGCAGCACAAACAACTTGTGATCTAATTAGATCACAGTATTTGGGTCTTCCTATACAGGCCTCAAGAGGCCATTAAGTTATATCCATAAGTGATGGGATAAGTGAGGAGATGCTGTAAACTCATCTGGATTGAATCTCCCTACATATTTGGTGAGATTGTGTTCACCTCAGGTAACCATAACTATAAGTTGGATAACAATGTGTCAAAGTGATGAAGGGAGAGATACTCATCTTTTCTTCAGGTAGATCTGAAGTCTCACAATATAGCAAATGTAAGTTTACATTCATGTTAATATTGGAGCACATAATATGTAGCCGTATGATGTAGCTGTTGATCTGTACAATTGCAACTACAAATTAAAAAATTTTTACCAAAAACGGAGACATGAACTTTGTACTGAGAAGTTTATGCCCACTCAGATACCATCCACTCTCAGCACTCAGCTTCATGCCATCTTTACAGCTTCTGCAGGCAACATAAAACCCTAATGCCAGCATGGAGTAAATATTGTGTGCTCTGCTCATTTAACAAAAACATTCAGCTTATTTAGAAAGAACTGTTCAAGATGTGGTTACTATCTCTTATGTTCATTTGTATACAGTTCTGGTATTAATGATCATGAACAATGGCCTAAAAAAGGTATGATGTATTTCCATTAGAAACTAACTGTCCCTCTCTGCTGTAAAGAGACTCTAGAGAGATGGATTACACTTGCCCCCTTTCTTTCAGATTGCAGAGATGAATATTTTCATTTGATTGCTTGCCTGTCTAGATACAATGTGACCACTTTGGAATTTATTGGTTAACTTCGGGAAACATTGTAGGCATCATGGAGCAAAGCCTGATGATTTTGCTGAAAATCAGGAAACTGGAAGACATCCGTACTTTAAAGTTGCTCAGTGCTCTCTGAGTGCTGTGTGACAGCTGTGGGACAGATGCTTAGCCACTAAGGGAAGCTGGGGCAGGAGGGGAGCTAAATGAAGACATTTCATTTTTTTTCCTCTCCCTCCTCACAGTCAGTCTGTTGGTGGGGAAAGAAGGAAGACACTAACTGTTGGGTCATTGTTTTAAAGAGGGCAGAGTTACAGGCTATTTAGAAGAGAGATTAAAACCAGAAGTCCACAGTCTCCTTAGCGTGGTAGTGAAGATGGTGAGGGGCAGGGATGTTACTCATCAGTGCGTGATGAATGATAGGATGACCTATCCATTTTATACCTCTTTATCTGTATTGATCTTCACGTTCCGTATGAATGTCAGTGATTATTAGATTAGGTGGGTTTTTGACTCCTACAGTCTCCTAGCCCAATATCAATGCAGCCCCACATTTGCCTTTTGGTTCCCAGTCTGTCAAATCTCGTGCATTAACCATGAGATTTGTGCACTTGCTCCTGCCTGACACCTTGCTCCAGTTTTCCCACTTCTCACCCATTTTTTGCTGCACGCACTTCTGCTCCAGGAACTAGATGCAGCTGATTGACAAACCTCTAGTTCTACTGATCAGTTATAGGGTCATGTGTCAGATCAAAGAAGAAAGACTGCAGGACCAAAGAAACTTTGCACCCTTAGGTATCTGGGGTATATGCCTGTGTTGAAGGGCAGCAGAAGGGCTGCAGCCTCACAACATGACCAGTTGCACCAGTCTGATTCCCCATCCCATTATAAATCATTGCTACTGTCTTGTCCACTGGAACTGAGTAATGCTAAAAATTATACGTCTCCCCACTTATTTATCTTCAGCTTCATCTCCTCTTCCCTACAACAGCCTACCTAACACCACCAGGGGAGCAAACCCCAAGCACTTTCTTCAAACTTCAGGTTTGGCTTCATACAGAAATGAAACCTAAACACTGAGTGTCCCCTTTTACTGTTTCCTTGTTTCCAGCTGAAATCCAAGCCCTGGAGTCTGGAGAAGACTAATAAGAGGTCAGGGTCCTGGCATTGCCTGCATGCAATCTGGTATAGACAGCTCTGTCCTCCCATGTCAATGATAACTGCCCCAGAGGGGACAAAGGAAACATTCCACCTCTTAATGGCAAATCCATGGGGATTATAGTCCAGGAGGCAGGAAAAGAAGCAGGACATTGTCAGGGTGGGTTTCTCATTAAACATCTTTAAAATTTCATCACCATCTCAAGCTTCTTGATTTACTCTGAGAGATGTTTTGTGCTTCCTAAAATCAAAACGCCCCAAACAAAACTGAAGCCATCACAAGGGCAGGCAAAATTATGCAATCTTCTTTACAAATAATGTAGCCAAAATCTCCTTCCCCAAACACAGCAAAGAAAAATTTCCTGCTGTTCTTCTGCCCCTTAGTTATGTAGGTGCACATAACCCCTACTATGCACTATCCACTATCTTTCCAATATATCCCAGAGAAATTGAACTATTCCTATAGTCCAGAACAGAGTAATATATGTTTATAGGGTGGTTTCTAGGCTTTCATTGTTTCTGCGCTTTCTGCTGTTCTCTGTAGAGAGCGCAATTTGGTCTGACCACTATTGAAGACCATCTCTGACCCTTTCCAAGGTAAAACTGTGGATCACATTAGCCAACTTCGTGTTATTTTACACACACACACACACACAAAATTACCACCAGCCATTGTCTTCCCACTTTTTAGAGCCATTACACTCCTCAGTCCTGCAAGTGTAATCTATATGTCCTCTTCCCAAAACAGATAGCCTTTAATTGACAGTATTAATACCCATATTGTTTCTGCTTACCTAGAAAGTTGTCTAGGTCACTTCCTGCTTGTAATCTGTTCTTATAATTTCTCTCCTTCTTTTGTCATTTGCATAATTTAGACATGTAGCTAGAATGCAGTTGTTGGGTTTTTTTTTCTCACACCATAGGTAGAAGCATTGAATAACAGTGTGTCAGACACAAAAAGGATGTGGCTATACTTGGAAAGTTTTAGTTAACAGTTACACGTAGAATTTCTAACTCGTGCAGTTTAGTCTTGTTTAATATACGTTTTCTTGGTTTTGTTTTGGTGTTAATGTTTTAGTCAGGGTGTCATATGGTATCAATGCTTAACAGAAGTCTGAGAGACATTGTTTTGTCAACATAGTTACCTTTAATAAAGAAATGAAATCATGAAAATTCTCATCTCATAAAAGTACAATGTAGTTTGTTTAACTTAACCTGTTTTGCATAAAGGCATGTTGACTGACAGTAATAATGTTACCACTTTTTTATTTCCTTATGGACAGGGTCCCATATCTGCTTGTTCCATTCTTTCACAGGGAACCAAGGTCACAGTAACTCATCTACAGTTACCCTGGTCATCCTGTTTACGCTGTTGAAATATCAACACAGTGTTAGATTTTTCCAGGCCTCTTGCACTTCTGCAGTATGCCAAAGCTTTTTGCCAATGAGCAGCAGTACAAGAATCCTTTTAAAAGCTTTAGATCAAGTTATCTGGTCCTGCCGATTAAAAGAAATTAATAGATGCTCTTTACCATCCACTTAGGAGAATGTCAGAATAGATGATACTTTGGCAATGCAGACTCTATTTTCCTTTCTAAATGCAAACCAGAAGTATTCAGTGAATGCTTTTTCGTTTCCACAGCCAGCAATGGAACTCTGTCATCACTAGGATTTCGATTGTCCCAAATAGCCCTACAGAAATTCAGAATAAACCAAAGACATATTCTTATTGTCCTTATCCCTACGTTTTCATAGATATATTTAATTTGCATACCAATATACTGTGTTTATTACTGTAGGAAATGTATTCATTTATATGAGTCTGTTGGCTCACAGTTGTTCTTAACTACAATTATTATCTCTAATTGTCTTTTAACCATTCTATTAGTATCTGTATATACACATACGTGTGTATATACACTAACATACTGATGTACTGCTGTGTGCACTAATTAGAATACACATAAAAATCAGCACTGAATTCTGCATGCATATCTTTAATTAAAGCACTGCTGTGTGCTTCTTGGCAAGTATTTTAGATTTAGTGAGCCATCACTTTCACCAGTCAGAATGAAGGATAATGCAGTATTATGTTTTCCTTTGTGGTAGAAATTCAGTCTTTACGTTTTAGAGGATCTAGGGCATTGTAGGGAACATGGAACAAGAGCTTTAGGGTATAACATTGTATTGGAAGCCTTTTTATAGAGGCAATGTTTCTTTCTAGAAAGATCTTTGTTCTTGGTCACAAAAGTTACATGGGGTGGAAATCATGTCACCTTCCTTGATAGCATAGATATCCACATCTGAGCTAGTTATTCCCTAGGGTGACTGTGCCTCTGACCATAGAGAAAAACAGACACTTTAGAACTCGATGAATCTGGCCCATTTTAGATTCCTACATTAGAATGATATGAATCATGCTTTAAAATGCTTTTTCTCTCCTTTTCTTTCTTTCTTTCTTTCTTGTTTTTTTTTTTTTTTTTTTGAACAGACAATACAAGGACCCTGGGGTGATTAGTCCTGATCCAATTCTTTACACTGCAGACTTCTACGTCTGGCTGTCCATGCTGTATTTTTCTTTCTTAACTGAAAAAAAGAATGGTGGGTTATATAATCATGAGGAAAGGAAGCAGCTGAGCCTCTGAATCTTCAAGATGCAAAAATGACTTAAAACCATTCATTTTCTTTACCAAAATTGCAAGTTAGAGTATGATTCTGTGGAGGGGTTTTTAAATTATTTTTAGTTAAATTTCATGAAAGAACTTAAAGTTCTTAACAGCTTTACATTGAAGTAATGATTAAAAGTAGATATTTAGGGTTACTGTATGTTAAATGAATCAGATTAAATAAATCAAGACAGCATTCTCTAACTCAGCTAACCATTACATTCATTTAGTCTCTTTTAATTTGCTTTATTTAAATATTATTTTCAGTCTTTACTACACTCAAAAACATTAATCTTTACATTTTTAAAGATTTAAAATATATTCAAAACTTAAAGTTTAAAATTCCTTCTACAGTAAAACGTAATGGTATGGATGGTCCATAAGAGAGCTATCTGAAGACATATATTGAAACCGGTTTCAAATACCTTATGTTAACCTATTGATCAATTTGATGGAAGATTTCAACATGCTGACTTGGTGCAAGTAGCTAGCTGGTTGCTTCACAAAGACCATGGCTAGTGGGTGAAGAATTTCTTTTGCATTTGAGAATTCTGCTCCAGTGATGAAGAGATGGGAAATCTTCAAACTCTGTTGTGGTTTTTTTTGCAGCACAGGTTTTTAAACTCACTTTTAGTCTCACCAAAATGCTTTTGATACTCATCAGTGCAGCTATGAAGCATGTAATTTGAACATAGTACTCTCCCTGGATCATCAAGTAGGAAAGCTCTGGAAATAATGTATTATACATTACAAAAAATATTTAAGTAAAATTCCAGTGTTAGACAATACCTATGCTATTGATGATATCTGCTTGTCTGCTCTAGGGCTTGAAAAACATTTCAAATAAAATAATTTAGTTAGGGCATTTGCAATATTTACCAACTTTTTATGCAGGCTATGCCAACAAAAGCCTCCAAAACTTTCTCACAATCTGTCACCATAGATAAGAAATCATGGCATGCAGACATTTGAATGAACGCCCCAAAGGCTTACCCATTCTTGTTGTGAATGTGTCTCTGTCAACCAAGGACTTGAAGTAATCAGCAAATCTTAAGACATATATAATTTATTACAAATTATTCAACTATGCCAGATGCTCAGATACCTCTGAGCATATCTTTTGAAGCATAAAGCATTATGCCAAGGGCCACCCACCTATCTGAGCAGTGTAGATCTTTAAAGTAGTTGAATTTATTGATGCACTTACAAAGTACGGAATTCTGCTACTGAACAGCTAGCTACTGTTGATCCTCTTGCTATTGGCTATACTTACACTGGAGCTTTCATGTGCTAATCTGGTTACGATCCTACTGCCTCATTTCCAACGAGCATGGTAAAAACATACATATAAAAATTAATGCTTGGCCATGCCTTATAAAGACCCATTCCTTTATATGTAATCCTTGGCATAATAGATGCTTTGTCAAAGGTTATGAAATACATACACATCACCATTTTACACACACTCTTCAAGAAGAGTTTTGCACATCTGTGTGACCTCCAGGATTAGCTGGAGTGCTTCTACCTTTCATAGTTAGGAGCATTCAAGGGGTGTTATGTGCATCATGGTATCTGATCACTTTTGGTTACTTGACCCAAATGACACATTCACAGCAGTTCTTGAATTTATGTCTCCTCATATATAGCAAGATGCCCATCCATCTCTGACTCCATAACATATATGGCCTCCATACTAATGTCATCTTCCTTGAATAGCTAGTGTCCAGCTTCACTGTTGGTTAATGAAAGTTGACACTGGATTTTCTTTTCTGAAAAAGCCAACATACAAACAAAGCACTTAACTTTGGAATTGATCACTGAAGTGCCTCAATGTACAAGACCTCAATCCCACTTTGTATGAAAGCAAAACATATCTCAGAAGTCTGCTGAACAGCCTTTCATCATTGTTATGTTTCTGTCCCTGTGATGGTTTAGGCCCATCAAGGAACCATGATTAAGTCATAAGTACCAAGGGCCTCTGGAACCCACTAAGGACAGGGAGAACTCAATTGCCACTTATGGTCCCAGGCAAAACAGACAAGACTACTCAACTTGGCAAAGAAAACAAATTAATTTAGTCTATAACCAATCAAAAACATAAAACCCCAAAACATAGCAAACAGAAAACAAGAGCACCTTCTCCCACCCCTTCCCACTTCCTCAGCTCAGGCACCTGATCCCAGGGTCTAAATGGCTGGGGATGGCAGGGAATGGGGGTTTCAGTCAGTCTTTTCCTGACAGCTCCTGCCACTTGTCTCTCCTCAAGACACAAGGACTCCTTACTGATCCTCCCTGCTCCAGCACAGGGTCACTCACAGACCAGGCAGCCCTGCACAGGCTGCTCCGAGGTGTGCTCATCCTGAGGGCTGCAGCTCCTCTCTGCCTTTCATGTGGGTCTGCTCTGCAGCCCGCAGGCTCTGCAGCGTGGCCTGCGCCATGACCACCTCCTCACACAGTCTCCTGCCCATCTAAGCACACTCACCTGGAGTTGCTGGTGGCTCTCAGACCTGCCATTGCTCTCTATGGGTTGCAGGGGCACAGCCTGTGTTCTCGCCATGGGTTGCAGCAAGGTCTCCAGTCCGGCACTCCTCCTTCCTTCCTCCTTCTCTGACTGTAGGGTCCACGTGGTTGCCTCCATCTTGTACCACTCCTCCAGCTCCTCTTTCACTGCAGATTTCCCTTCTTAAATAGTGATGGCAGAGGTGCCAGATTGGCCCAGCCAGCCTGGAGGTTGGTCTACCTCAGAGCCTCAGAGTGAATGTTTCGAGGACTTCTTCCTCTCTCCCCCTGTTACCAAGCAAAAAGTGGCTCCACACAAACCTATGACAGTCTCATTCCACTATTTACCTTAGTCATACATATCCAATGGGGATGACCCTATGTAGCCCAATGAACAGAAGGCAAGTTTATTGCAACAGCAGATACAGGATAGAATAAAATGAGAGAATCAATTTGCTGGCTTATTTTCATTATGCCTTCAGCTCCGGACTGTGTTTTTACAAAATAAATCGCCCAACTCTGACTACACAATATTTTAATAACTACAGAGATTCTCAGCATTTTTTTCTCTTTAGTGACTGCAGAATGCTGTTTATTTAACAGATGGCTTGATACTGACGGGTATATAGTATAGAAAAGAAATCTTCAGGCAGAGATAGTACTCTATTTTGGAATGAGTATTGCGCAATTAAGGAAAGAGCACTATTTTATTATTCTTGGCACAGAGACTATTTCTTGGGCAATTACTACCTGTTCCTTTTTATCTTTCCCACCCATGCTACATTGCAGCAACCATGGCCGCAGGTGCCTACACTGGATGAACACCTGTCCAATCTACGCAAGAAGGAAAGGAAATGAAGGGGTGGCATGTTTACTGATTTTGTGTACACAACATAACAGAGCGATAAAAAAATGGAGAAATGAAAAGGAAGTCCAATTCAGCATGATTAAGAGGAGAGAGCATTGATGAAAATGGTCATGACCCTTCAGAAACAGTTTTTTCATGAGACAGAATATAGGTAAGTCTAAATACATGTCTTTCAAAGACAAAACCCTGCTTTCTGTGTCTGCCAGCCTTTCTCTAACAACATATCTAGTGAGGTAGCACCTTTTAACAGCCATTTGCAGGTACAAGTTTGTCCTTCCACGTTCCACATAGCAAACTAACAAATAACATATGCACAGTGTGAGACCCTCTAAAGTCATTTGTCTGCTCAAAGAGATAGTGTGTTTCTACAGTTCCAGAAAATATTTTCCTTTGCTGTGTTGCACCTAACTTGTATTTTCTGAAATGATTTTCATAACATTGCTTGATTATATAAAAAGCTTTGCAGAATTCAATACTCTCTGTATATGATATATTAAAACCTTTCACGTATATGAATGTCTCTCCTGCCCTAAGAGAGCATCCATTCTGTTCACAAATCTACACTCATTTCACATTTGAATCGTAGGGCATCCCTGCTTGGTGTCTTCCTGATCAGATGGAGAAGTGCACCATCACTCCTTTTTTTACTGCTCAAAATGTCTCAGTGTTTCTGTGTTTACTTTGCTGTGAAATAATCTGTGTAACAGAGGAAATAATTATCATATGAGGCAGATATTACCAATCAAGCATCCAGTTTTTGAGTATTGTTAATGCACAGTCTAAAATCACCTCCCATAGTTAGGTATAAATGAGGCTTTCTTTAATTAAGGATCCAATGAAAGGCTTCGTGAACAGGGGAAACGTGGGTGTAAGGGTCTAGTAAGTCTTTTGGACAGACAAGAATAATCACAGAACTATTTTTTATATATTTTCCCTTAAAGAAAAAAAATAACATTAAATAGCCCCATGTTTCTAAAAATATAGGTTTCTTGGACCTACCCTAGACCTATAATTCTAATATTAGAAAATCTCCCATGGTGACCATCTGTCTATGCTATATTGTAGAAAAACTCTGCCTTGTTAGGTACAATCTGCAGTCAGAATAGCCTTATCAGTCACATTAATGACCAAAACCCAATTAGCTACCTTCAAGTGCTTCAGCTCGTCAATAAATGCCTGTGCATTGCCAACTCATATAAAACAGATGTTGTTGTTGTTGTGTGTAAGTCCTTCATGATAATCCTGACGATTTTCTTTTCTGTAGATTTTTCTCCACAGAAATGATTACCAAATGAGAATGGTGAGCCTTCAGACAAAAATGGATGAGTATATTTCACCATGCCAAGAGAAATTCTTACGACATGTTCCATTCTTACAGTTGCAGGGCAATTTCTCCATTTAAGGCTCTTGAAAGATAATATACCCAAACCCTGTTGAAACTGCTGGCTGTCCCTGTTCTGTATCACTACTGAGCCTCACCATTTCATGTGTTAGTTTAGTCAGTTGTCTCTGCTCAGTTTCAGCTGTTTACATGTCCCTTTTCCTGAAGATACACAAATAACACCAAAAATCTCCAAGTGATCTTCAGTGCTTTCTTGCCTGATGCCCAGCAGTGCTTTGAAAAGGGAGCTGACTTTGAAAGCTGTGATGAAATGAAAGAAATTGTGGGAAATACTCCACTACTTTCTGGTGGGATCTTTCACAGTGAGCAGCATGGGGAAAAAACAAAACAAAACAAAACAAAAGAACAGAGGCAAAGCAATAAACTCTGTAATCTTCCAAGAATGCAAAGCAGCAGTGTTGTAACAGCTGTGTAGACATAGCGATTTCAGAGCACTGTGTAGACATGATCATTCCAAACGCCAGTTGCATCTCCAAGGATAATGAAACACTCATGAAACAATCTGGACATGCTACTTACTGTTTTAGAGGACTTGTCATAGATATACACGTCCACAGAAAATGTCAGTTATATGCAGAATTTAAGTCTCTCTGGGTAAGCTTTATGCTGTGTGGAGGGGGGACTACAGAATTGCCTCTGAGTTAACCCAAAAGCAGATCATAAAAACTAGGTTTTCACTGCCAGAAAAGCAGATAAAATGCTTTTGCATCAAAAACCTCACTAATATATGTAGGATATGCCAAACTTGAAACACAGCCTGGTGCTGGATACTTGAATTTTACCACAAGGTTACTTCAAGAAGGTCAGCCCTGTCCACCAATAGTCATCTACATTAGGGTATCTCTGCAAAACCATGTGTTACCTATGTTCTACGTGTTCTCTATTGTATGGTATAGACCCAACATTGCATTAGTGTGGCTGGTGGTGGCTTTATGCAGGACTAGTCTAGAGAATGGCGTAGCATAAAATAAGGTAGATGTGAATTTAAATCGACATAAAGGTTGTTGTAAGAAGTACCCTGGACAGCTGTAAAAGTGGACAGTGAGGTCTTGCATCCTTTTTATACTAGCAAAAGCTCGAGGAGAATCTCACTTACTAAGGTACAGCTTATTTTGCTGTATGTTACATAGGTAAAGGAGTTTTCTTGCTCATATAGGCTCTCCCTGTCTGAAGAGGGCTTGCTGGGAGGGTAAGTATGACAAATCTTTCCTGGCATGGATTTGGCCCTGACTTTGTACCCGAGTAAACTTTCATGTGTACACTTTTGTGACAATAAGAATGTTTTTTCCCATTTATCTTGAATATGTTACTGACAGGTTGAAAATGAAAACATCCTCCTGTACCAAGAAGGTACATAACATAGACAGGCACCACAGTAACTGTACTGGCTTCAAAGCTAATTAAATTTACCTCAGTGCAGCTTTCCCCCATAGACAAACCCGGAAGTGCCAACCCCATCAATCATTGCCTCACTCACCTCCCTGACCTAGCTTTAAAACTAGAAAAAAAAAACCTGATCAGCTCCTCTCCATTTCAATTTTGTTCTCCCCAGCCTGAAGATCTTTTTAAGTCCTAGTTTCTGGCATGATGCCTTCCAGTCACTGGTCAGATTCAAGAGTGGCAGCTGCTAGCAGAAAATCCTCCTATACAAGAGATGACCTTATGTGCTCCAAATGTTGCTTTCTCATTCTGCCTAAATCGTTTCTCCATGTCCAATGCCTACACTAACACCATGATGCAGATTAGATAGGTTGCAAGTGTTCTGGAGCAAAAGGCATTATTTAAAAGGTAAGAGAGTTTATATCTTAAATTGGTGAGAGGCCTTTTTGCTAAAATAAATTAACAAAATTTCACTCACGGCTTCCAAATTTTATTTTGAAGCCAATGCCCTGATCTCCATCCTGATTCCTTTATGAAATGTAATGCCTTGTGAATAATTTTAGTGATTCACTCCCATGCAAATCTCTTATTTTCCAATGCAAATATTGCGTAAGGATAGCACGGTACTCTTAAACACGAACAAGACGTAAACCAATTTCATTCAGATTATGTTTGTGTCATAAATAAGGCTCTGTATCCACTCAGTTCAAATCGGCCTCCTTAAGCAGGCTTGCACTCCTTAAATCCTGTCTGTGACCTCAGGCAGCCTGTTCTAAATGCATGACTCTTGCATGTGAAGAGAGGAGCTTGGAAAATAACACTGAACTGAGCTAAGGCTAAATCTATTTGGATTCATTACATCCATGATGAGACTGTCTTTGTAAATAACATTGATTTACATATATTTAAGAGCTGTCAGTTTTACATATGGAACAAGAATCTGAAAAGCTCATTCAAGCTCAGGTGACCTAGTCACCAAAAAAAGGCTGGTGATCCTCTCTTATTTGACAGAAAATAGACAGTCATTGCCTGCCTACTAAAATAATTCCTTTTCATTTTTTTTCACAGCCTTTTTGGGGAGGATTTCTGCTCATCCTACTTGCTTGAGTAGATTTTACATACGCAAGTGTGCGTATGTCTGAAATGACACACTATCACTGAATGACAAGCCAGTATCCAGGCACATTCTGATGCTTTTTTTTTTAAAGAACTTTAGGAATTTTCCAGCAGCACAAAGTATGGGAATGTAAAAAAGGTTACATGCAGGAAGGTGACTGTTTTTAAATAAACATCTTCAGATCCTTTTTCTCACTAAAACATACCTGTAAGGTAACAGTTTTGCTAGATATTAACCTAGTTTTACTTCTGTTTGAAAAGGTTCCATTCTGGCAAGTTTTCACATCAACGTGCTATAGCTAGAAATCTTCCATGGTTGTGCTGCCACAATTAAGGTTTTTGACTCATGCTCACACAGGACTCTGACTCAAGAGTAAGAATGGCTTACGCTGGTGTGGCTGTAATGTTTCCTGCTCACAGTCATCTATTTTGGTTTAGCTTTCTCCCCTCTTTTGAGTTTACTCACTCCACTGCAAGATGGGCTAGGCTTTTTGGGAAGCAGCCTTAACCCCAAAGTTTTTAGGCCTGTCAAACCAGCACTAACTGATATGCGGTGGTTTAATTCATGTATATTAGCAACTTCATTCATAACTTAGTCTCCCCACAGTAAAGGTGGTAACAGAGAACCATGTCTGTAAAATGCTCTGTCTTGCCCAATCTTGGTCACTTTGACTCCCCAGCTCACCTTAGTATGTGAACATGCATCCTCTCACAGGTCTGTCTGTGGTGTCTGAAATTACTATAATCCATAGCTATGTATTGGCAAGTTGTATTAACCAAGCCAGTTTTACCTAAGATTAAAGGAGGTAATGGAGGAAAACAGAGGGGTGCCTCTACTGAGAGGATACTGAGGATCTAGGAGATTAAAACATTACCAGAGTGTGCGGCTGTTTGCAAAACAAAGTCAATTATAAGCACTGTCGTGACCTGTGCAACAACTGGCTCATCCAGAAAACTACCTCCCAGACAGGAGTTAGGTGAATCAAGTGCAAGTTCACGTGTTACCATGTCAGTCTCAAACTCAACAGTTTATTTAAAGTTCACCTGTATCAAAAATTTATGTTGAGTGCACTGACTGCTGTAAACTGGCTGAGAATGATTCACATTGTCATGGGTTTGTGTGCAGCCACTTTTTGCTTGTTAACAGGGGGAGGGAGATGCAGTACTGGTCCCAGGAAGCAGTTCTCAAAACATCCCCTGGCTCTGAGGTGGGCCAACCTCCAGCCTGGCCAGGCCAATCTGGCGCCTCTGCCATCACTATTTAAGAAGGGAAATCTGAGCTGGAAAAGGAGGTGGAGAGGTTGTACGAGATGGAGGCGACCATGTGAACCCCACAGCCAGAGAAGGAGGAAGGAAGGAGGAGCAACAGACCAGAGAATCTCTGCAGCCCATGGCGAGAATACAGGCTGTGCCCCTGCAACCCATGGAGGGCAACCAGCTAGGACTGGAGAGCTACCAGCAGCTCCGTGTGAGTGCGCCCTTACAGACGAGAGACTGTGAAGAGGTGGCCATGGCACAGGCTGTGCTGGAGAGCCTGTGGGCCACAGAGACCCACACAGGAGGCAGAGAGGAGCTGCAGCTCTTGGGATGAACACATCTCGGAGCTGCCTGTGCTGGGCTGCCTGGCCTGTGAGGGAGCCGACGCTGAAGCAGGGAGAACCAGCGGGGAGTCCTCCTGCCTTGAGACAAGTGGCAGGAGCAGTCAAGAAAAGACTAACTGAAACCTCCATTCCCTGCCATTCCTAGTCGTTCATGGAGGGAGGAGGTAAAGACACTGGGTTCAGGACTTTGAGCCCAGGAAGAGGGGAGGGATGGGGGGCAAGTGGTCTCAAAGGACTAGTTGAGCTCTTCATCATTGTTCCACTCTGTATTGTTTTATGTTTATGTTTTTGATTGGACTTCTGTGCCAAGTTGAGTAGTCTTGTCTGTTTTGCCTGGGAACATAAGTGGCAATTGAGCCCTGCTTGTCCTTAGAGGGTTCCAAAGGCCCTTGGTACTTATGGCTGATTGTAGTCCCTTGTTCCTGGATGAGACTAACATACATGTTCTGTCCTGCCATTCTCCTGAGGTGGTTGGAACCTTGGTCAGGGAAAACAAGAGGACCAAACAGCTACAGGTGACAGCCTTTTTAAAAGCTCCAGTTCACTTGTCATCCCTCTAAATTTTAAACGGCAAGAACAGGATCAAATGGACATCATGTGATGGCATAGAGGTCCTAAATCACATTGCACAGGTACCATGCAATCTCCACCTTCTGTTTTTGTTAGAGTGGAGCTTGTACGTAGAACATACTTGTAGGGGTGCAGATAAACCAATCTGAGTTATCTCAGCCTAAGGACTGATACCCACTGAAACAATGTGATTTTTTGGGGGGCCAAATTTAAGAGATATACTGTTCAGTTCTAAGTGTAACCTTGGACAAATCAGAATGGATCTGTACAGTCTAGAATTAAGAGAAAATTGACATCTCATGCATTTATTATTATTCGGAAAGGTAATATGTGAACAGGATAGAATAAATTGCCAAAGAACATGAATTAGATGAGAGCTTCTAGAAAATATCAGGTTTAGTTTTGTTCCATGTCTTGTTTTTCAGCAATATACTAAGAAATAGCCCACTTGCACTACTGATCTTCTTTTGAGAACATACCAGCCTTCTTAGGAAGAAGATTCATTAGAGCTATTGTGCTGGTAAGGCCTTGAAAGAGAAGGAGGAGGTAAGAAACATACATGTGATCACTGTGTGAAGGGAATTTGATTGTCCAGGTCACCACGTTTACCATTTGTTTGTGGCAGGGCTCTTTAATACTAACTTAATCTTCAGAGGAGAGTTAAGCAAAAGGCTGTTTTCTTCGTGAACAATAGTAATCAAACTGCACAAAGGTGCCTTAAAGTAGAGTGCCACCAGGAAACCTGTGGTGATTCATGCTGGAACAATTTAAGCAGGTAGTGCCCCCAGCCATCTGCTGCACCTCTCTGTGGAGGTTACCACACCTACAGCCAAAACAGCTTTTTTGCTTCCCAGCCACACCAGCCCACAGTCCAGGCATTAGGTTTAACTGGGATTGGTGGCCATTTAAGGTAGTATGCCAAGCTCGAGCTGTGTCTGCTGAGGAGCGGCAGACACTTTGCTTGTTCTCTCAGGTTTACAAGGCAGCAGCAATTTCTTCCATAAGATCAAAGCAGCCAGGAGGAGCAATATATTATTCTATTGCCCCAACTGTGCTCTTTTTAAAACATTTTTTATATTTGCTGCTATTTTGCATTTTCAGTTTATATCACATACTTTTTCCAAGTGATGCTGTGTAAACACAGCTAATGCTATTGTAGTTGGTGTGGCAATACTCAAGACAGAACGTGGATCTGGTACTCTGCTCTCAGCGGAACCATAGCAATGTGAAGCTTTGCATCTGACACATAGCAGAAGATATGTTAATATCTTCTTACCAAGGAGTTAGCTGGAATAACGTGCAGTACAAGCCTTGTGTCCATTACGTTTCGACTGGGAAATACTGAGGAAATGACCACTGCTATGAATAAAAAAGGTTTCTGTAGACCATCTGCAGTTACTGTTGTCTATATAGTGGCCACCACTGAAATGATGCATTTAAAATGTTTCAGGTGTTTCCCTCTTTTTCATTATCAAGATTGAGTGCTTCTCTCTCAGTTCCTTGGATAGGAACGTCACATATTTCTTCTTTTCACATTTAAGAGAGGGGGAAATTTTTAGCTAGAGTTTGCTTCTGAAAAATCAGTGGCATCATTCCTCAAAATATAGACAGACATAAAAGAAAAAGAAAGGAATACCCAACCTTCTTAAAACTAATAGGCAAGTTTCAATCAAGTAACTTATTTCATCCACTCCACGGACTGTCAATCTATGAAATGAATAAAAGGCTTTTCTGACAGAGGTCACATTACCTTCAGGAGAAGGGTTCACTAATGCATCAAAACTCACCAGAAACTCCTCACACGGTTAGGGAAAGTTGCTGTTAACCAGTTTAAGAAAGTTTGAAACATCATGGTCAATGGTGGAGCAAGTTCACTCCCCTCACCCATGGCCACACACACCTGCTGCCCCTGCCGTGCTGGCACACAATGTGACATGAATCAGTTCCCTTATCTCACTTAGAGCATCCTCCTTATGAGGAAAAGCTGTGGGAACTGGTGCTGTTTAGTCTAGAGAAGAGGAGACTGAGGGAGCATCTCATTAATATTTACAAACATCTAAATGGTAGATGTCAGGAGGCTGAGACATTTTTTTCTGTTGTATCTAGTGACAGGACAAGGGGAAATGTAAAGAAGCTGAAAAACAAAAAAATTCAGTTTAAACATAAGGCAAAACTATTTCATTGTTCAGATGAGGGAGCCCTGGCACAGGCTGCCTAGGGAAAATGTGGAGTCTCCTTCCTTGGAGGTCTTCAAAACCCATTTGGATGCGATCCTGTATGACCTGATCTAGGTTGACCTGCTTTGACATGGGGGTTGGACTAGATGATGTCTAAAGGTCCCTTCCAACCCTACCATAATATGATTCCAACTACTGATCTTAAAAGAAAGAAAAGGTTGTGTTTCAGCTGTATCAGAGGAGGAGACATGAATGCATTGTCAGGACAGAATTACCACTTTTGTGCACTGTGCAGTCTTACAGCCCTACTTCAACAGATTGACTTTGTATTCAAATAAATCTGATCTACCTGTGGTTAAAAGTTCTTTTGAGCACTTACAACAAAAAGTGTATCCAAATTGCTGTCTATAAACCCTATGCTTTCTAATATGCCAATTAGAGAACTTGTAAGAATTTAAAAAATTCCTAGAACTCTAAATATTCTGTTTTGGAATATTTATAACATTGTTCCACAATAATAAATACTATACTTTATTATATTACTCAATGAAGGAGATGTGATTTGAACCAGTTATGGGCCCATGATCATAACTATTGAACTATTCAAAGAAATACAAAATGGGATTCAGGCTGGCTGTATGCTAATTGTCAGCTATTAGCTTATACAATAAACAGTTGTTAAACAACCCTCAGACCAATTTTGAGTTCCTAATTATATTGGTAATTCTTCTGTCTAGTATATCTGTTGCCAGGAGAGTACTTCTTTAGCATTGATAGATTAGAATTTTGTGACAGGAGTAGCCAAGTTAGGAGTTACACTTGTCCTTCTGGCTCTGAATAAAGCTATCCAAAAATACATTAAGTCAATACTATATTGCTCAAATGTACTGTTACTTTTCAAGAAAAATGTTGAAATACTTTTTAATTACTATTTTACTGTCTGAACACTGTTCAGATTCTCAGCTGTTAGTCATTATTTTGCTTAATGCTGTTTGTTCTATGGCTTAGAAACATTTCTAACATACAGTCTACTTGAGTATATGTGTTCGAGTTAATTTTCCTCACTGTAAAAAAGACAGTGTAGACATAAGACTGGAGAACCTACCTGTGTCTTCTTGTCGAGACCCTCTGCCAAAACAAAAACCTCAACATGATCCTCTGATGACACTTTCACTCATTTTACATTGGTATTCTTCTTCAAAACAGTTTAGGTTATTAATCCAACTTATCTCTATTAGAATATTGTTCCAGAGCCATTTTTTTCCAATGGTCCTGTTCATTTTTTAATTTTGTAAAATGGCAAATTGAAGCACATTGTCAACAGCTTTTTTTGTAATTGTTATACCTCTGTAATAAACAACTTGTGAATTGTTCAAAACAATGCACTCCATCCAGCTTGCATCAACTTATTCCTCTTGAAAACCAATGCAAATGAAGCATAGCAACTAATTACATAGATCTTCTCTTTCCTAATATGAGGCTGAATATTTCTTTGGTAAATCATAGTGTGCCTGGATCGCTGATGGCATAATGGAGAATTACACTTCAAATTGACTTTAAAATTAGTTATTTCCTTTACACTTTCAATCATTTAATAACTAACCACTTAAATCTTTGAGTGATCATTTGTATTTCATTGTCCTTCCTTTTCAGTACTAGGTAAGAAATAATTAGAAATCTGTCTTCTTTGCAGCTCATTTGATTTTAAAATAATACCTATTATTAAGTGTCTAATCAGAATCAGAGTGGGATCATTTTAAATATATAATATTAAAATGGAATTACATCAGTAATAAATTAATTAAAGGAATACTATGACTATTTTTGAAAAAAGTACTCTAGAACTAAAAAAATGTATTTATTTTGTCTTTATTTTATCCAGTATTTATCCACTACAAGTGTATTAGAAATATATCCATGTAATTTTTTTCAGTTACTTTTGTTATACGGACAAGAATGCTGCTATAAACTACAGAAAACAAATGGTAAATTCTATACGTGTCTCTAAATATATTAAAAATACATCAGAAAGAAACTTTTTGATTGACAAATCTAGGAGTAGTTGCAATTTCACGTTTGTGAAATGGAAACATTTTGTTGAAAACATGTTCTAGTTTAAAAATGAATGCAAAATTATTTTTCATATAATTAGCATACATACTTGCAAAGGTTCAGATAAAATTAGAATTCAGTCAAGATGAAAAACTACTTAACATGCACAAAAAGGGACCCTCAATTAGAGACTGGAAGGGGGTTAGGCACAATAGTGGGAATACATAATTCAAAATGTCACTCAGCAATCTACTTCGGAATAATATTAGTTGTATGCTGATTCCCCTGTTTGGAAACTCAGAACATACTTTGGTTCAAAACAGGAAAATAAAAGGTACTTCAGATAGTTCTGCTTGGGAGAACTGGAACATTTTCTGAGTGTTGCAGAAGAGATCCCTGTCAAATTAAAAAAGGATGCTGTTTTTCACCTGGTTTTCACTCAAAAAACATTCATTCACCCATGCACAAAATTCAGTGCAGATTCTTTCAAGTCCTCAACATCTGCCCTAGCATTTTAGCTCATTAGGTAAAAAGTAACGTGGCTTAACATAGACTAGTTTGAAACGGAGGAAAACAAAAAGCAGGGGGAAAAAAAGCAGAGGTAGCAAGTTAAATGAACGCATCATAGAAATTCTTTTAACCAAACAAGCAAACAAAAAGGTGCAATTAACATATTCTTAGCTTGAAGTTTTATTCAGATATTTCCTCAAGGCTTTCAGAGAAGGAGACCTGAGGCAGAGAAAGAAACACACCATGGAATAGCTGGAAAAAAATATAGCAGAGAGGATAGTATATGTGGCATGAATGATTATGGAAAACTGGCAGATAGTGACTTAAGAGTCAATTGACAAAAGCAAAGATCAGCATAAAAGAAATCAGCCCTGAACCATAGAGGAAAATGTCTAGGCACTGAATAAAATTGTTTACTTAGTTTTGATTTACAGCTGCAGTGTCGTGAGTTTCAGTTACAGTTAGCTGCGTAAGACAACATTTCTCTTCAATCCAGACCTTGCCAGTAAATGAAAATACCTTATTTTCAAAACAATCTTTCAGAAAGAGAGTATTAGGTAACACAGGACTGATGAGTAACTATAGTGTTATTAAGATTACTATCATCCAATGTACTCGCTAAGCCTAGTAGTCATTTAGTTCATTGTTACACTCTCAAAAGCTGAAATAAAAAAATGAACCAATCAAAAACACATATAGGAAAGGTAAGTTTAAAAAGCAAGGACATTATCTAGCTCCAAGCTTTACCTCTCATTTGCAAGTAGCAATCACTACTGGCAAGCGAGGTGTCTTGGCCATTAACCTTCTTGGATGCTATAAAACATTGATAACGCCTAACTGGTATCATCAGGCACCAACATTTGAGAGCTTTTTAGTTTCTTGCAACCATCCCTCTTTACACTACTTTGTGGCCATGGATGGCTGTTTAAGCAGCTGTTCTGGACAGAGGTGGTCCTTTCTCAGCTCATTATTTCTACCTTTTAATTGTAGCTTATTATAGAAGTATCTCTATCTCTAGGGGTTTGCACTATGCAGACTGACTTTGACAGAAGTTCAAGAGCGCTCACACAACTCCTTCTGCAGGCAGGGTTGCAATGGTAATAAGTCAGGGCCCTGCTGCCTCTAGCACAGTAAAACCCAGAAGAAGTTGCCTGTTCATAGGCTGAAGTTTGCATTGTACATATGCAATCAACTTAGGAATGAAACAAATTAGTGAAATAACGTAAATACAGGTAGAAAATGTCCGAGGGAAGGTTTGTACAGAAGCCTTTGTCTTAATTTGTTGAAAACTATGAACAGATGAGACTATAAAGAATGCCATTACATGTTTTGGACACTGGTAATGTAAGGCATGCTTGACAGGCCTTCAGAAAGATATAAAACAAATTCCAGAATTTAGAAAGTGTTTCTTCAGCAGACTGCCTGATGTGGTTGGGCCCACTGGGACATGGAAAGATGTTCACTGCAGACACACAGACTTAAGCTTTTTTTTTCTTTTTTTTCAAATGGTTATTTCCTGCAGGTCACTTCAGAAGTGTAAAAAAACCCCAGAAATATTTAGCAAGAGCTAAAAGTAAGGAATTTACATCTTCTGCAGTTTCACTTCTACTCTTTGAGATAACAGAGGTGATAGTTGGAAGGCACTTTGCCTTCTATTAAGATGGCTTCTAAAGCCATAGTGAACAGTAAGGATCAAGGAGTTATCTTTGGTAGTGTCTCCTCTGGTCATTTTTTATTTATCGATTTGGTTTGGACACTGATTATAGGATTAATGTAAGTGTATGGGAAGATATTTGCTTGATCAGGGATACAAGAAATCTAAGTGTTTCGTAAATGAAGAAAATAGTGAAAGGACCAGCATAAAACTGCTATCTTGAGTTGCTTTTAGAAAATAAAATGCAGAACTTCACCTACTATGAAAATTTTATAAAATGAATATTAATCTTGTGAAAAGAAGTAGGATGGATTTGCATTATGTATTTGACTTGTCCCTAGAGCTCAGAGACTGACACAGGCTTGTGACTGCATTAGCCATAGCCAAAATTTAATTGAAGATGATTGATTGTTGAGCATTTTGCTAATTAACCTCTTTATTCTGTATTTCCTACAGAATCTGAAATATCCTTTCAAAGTAAGTTGTCGAGTCTAACCATCAAAAAAAATTGGACATGATCTTCATTCACAAAAGATGCCCTGTAATAGCAATCCAGGAAAAAGAACAAATGACAAATAGGATTCAACAGGATTTGAGCTCCAAAACACTTTAATGAAAACCAAAAAGTATTTAAATCCAAGTGAGTTAATTGCAATTTCAAAGCTAGAAGCCCAGTCCTTGGAAAGCTCATAAGGGACTGATCCTCATAATATAAAGGTAAGCCCTCACAGTTCCATTTTAATAACCAAAGATAATAAATTAATTTTAAAAATTGTATGCCCCAGAGAATCTTTTTTCCCCCTCAATCTAGATACAACCAACTTTGTTTCCTTTGATCTTTTATTTCTCCCCTTTATCTTGTGTTTAAAATCAAATACATGTTCAACCACATAATAAAATTTCTTCATTGGTTCTGCATTATTTTCCAACAGATTTTTGCAACGTATCTAATTTCTGATCCTGGTGTAATACAAAGGTCAGATTTGTGATATGAGTGATTAAAATCATTTCCCCAGGATAAAAAAAAGGATGCTTGTTTCCTAATGAAAACATCTAAATCGTGTACTTTTCTCAAACAGTCGCATGTACTTTGAAGGAACCTTCCACATAGTGATACAGAAAAAGGGAGGGATCCTTCTCTAGTTGATACCAGTCACTACAAGCACATCTAATCAGGCATCACTCCATCACTCCCTAGCTGCCCTGCAAATGACATCTTTGAAGCATCCTGCCAGTGACAGCTTAATGCAAATTTCAGCACCTCTTCTTCACAGTGCAAAACAGATCATGATTCACGGAAAACTAGAAGGAAAACAAGGCAGTTAAAATGATTTACTAGTTTTGGGATGGCACACTGTACCATTCGGATTGAGATTTAGGGCGGGATTAATCTAAACACTGAAGTCATCTCAACACTGGAGGACTAAGCCAAATTGTTTCTCTGCACTCCCTCAGTGTGTGTCCAGGAAAAGAGATGGACACCACTAGACAGTGATCACCTCATCCTAATGCTGTAACACTGTCAGAGGTAGTGTGATGAATTGCTTCCGAAGGTACCTCTCTCTTTTGTCGACTACAGGGGAAGCACAGACTAGACATCTATTTTATAGGTTAAAATTAGGTGAGATTAAAGTTAGCCAGCTGCTCCAAAGTCAGACAGCATTTATTTTCCTTTTACATACTAGATGAGAGGTGCAAATAGCAGGATCATGAAAGGATGAACAGAGCTCAGTGAGTGGGTAGTTAATATTTCTTTTTAGACTCATCTCTCAATGTGTACTCAATACATTATTTACTGCATAGTATCTGGATGCTGCACTGAATAGAGAATCATTCATTTTCTCATGGGATTTTTCATGGTGCTCTTGTTGTAGTACTCCACTTCTCTGCAAATATTAATGAATTTATCTTCCCAGCATCCAGTTGGTATTATTAACTTCCTTGTACTTGTTATGAGTGGAGATGCTGAAGAAAAGTAAAAATGGTCTTCTGATACTCTTCTTCTGCCCATGTAACATAGTTTTCAGCTGGATTTTTCAGGGTACTCAGCAATTTTAGGCCTTCATGAAGTCAAAGTACAATTCTTGTTCACTTCTGCTGCAATTACTGGTGCTTAGCATTCATCCAAGTAGTCTCTAAGCGTTTTAAGATGGATACTCAGAAAAAATGAAGTAAAAACAGGGACCCAAATACCTCAGTTTGAAGTTCTCTGCCATATCACACTTTCCAACATTTGCAACCAAGCAGGTTTGAGCTTTTTTCACTTTGACCTGTCTGAGTGTACTTCCTGTATTTCTCCTCCTGGCTAGGAGACCTGTGGCTTTTTGGGGTGCTTGGTGCTAGATGCTTCATATATCTTCAGACATAAACAGCTATGGTCCTAACTGTGTCCTAGTCCTCCTTGCTGATGTCAACAAGCTCTGTAAGACCATGTATGATGGAGTGGTATACTGTACTAGGGGCCAAGAAGGCCCATCAACAATTAATGAGGCCCATAAACCAAACTTGAACATAGCACCGAACTTAAACATTGCTGTCTCTTCTTTCCCTAAAAGAAATTCCCACATCAGCAGGGGTAATTATATCCTGGACCTCCAGCACATCATAAAGATTGGGGGGCAACGTCCTGCCTGAGGAGCTGTGCCTGAGCAGTGTGCGCATAAACCTCTCAGTGCCACTTGGTTTCAGCAGCAGGAGTTGGTCCTTGACCCTCTTGTTTAGCAGAAATTACTTCTCCAGGGCTGTGCTGTGAGAGCAGATCCTGCTCTAAGACAGAATGGCCTGCCAATATTTGGCTGAAGGGTGTGACTCTTCTCTTTGGACAGCTCTGTCTGCATAGTGTCAGGCTTGAAATAAATACATTGAACAGTATATGCTCTTCTACTACTTTGTTATGAAAACACTGGTAATAGTGTTGCAGCTGGGGTGGGTTAAACACAACAGCGGTAGAGTTTGCAGGAAGAAGCCCTACTTTTTAATTAATTGTGAAAAAAAATTAAGTAATTGTTAAATTCCTCACTGCAAATCATCCTTGAATTTCAAAACCAGGCTTTTATTCTTCGTTAAACAGCCTTGACGCCTAAAAAATAACAAAATAAAGTTTGTTTGTTTGTTTTACTGAAGGGATTGCTGCCAGAAAAATGTTTTTACCGATGCTGTGATCTGTCCAGGCTGTGTAGCGAGGCTACACCAACTGGATATGCTTGCTGAGTTAGCTTTACTGTTACAGTGAATTTCAACCACTCTATTAAAACAAATCAGACTCTTGCACTTAAGAATTAAAAAAAAAAAAAAAGAATAAAAGTCATCAATACTATGGTCTGATTTTAATGTAGTCAAAGTTAAACCAATATAATCATGAATGGTAAATTAAGATAAGATCAAACATATAAAATCAGCATAAGTCTCACCTTGTAAGTAGATATAAAAACAAAAAGTGAATAGGATATTCAGTATTGCCAAGTTAAACATGGGATTAATCAGAGTCCATTAATCTTCATTTTCCATCTGACCAAATATAAAGAAATTTTATTTTATCAGCTCATTGATCATTTTTACCATTTACATTTTTTTAGCTTGCATAAACCACCCTTTTATTGCAACATTCCTGCTTTTAATGGGAATATTTTCGGTAGGAAATTGTGCAAAAAATAGATTTGACATTGCACTGCTTCTGTCTTCACAAGTCCTTCTTTATCTCCTCATCCATTAGCTGACTGTTTGCAATGTGGATTTATTTCAGTCTGCTTCTTGCACTATCAAGGTCTTTAAATGAAGTTCTGCCCCTCTACATGAAAAGACTTCTTAATTCGTAGCTTCACATTATACAGAGATTAACAGTAGAAGGTTATTAACAGTGCAAGGTTATTAAGAGCATGTTTAATATTATTTGAACGATAGCAGAATCCCATGGAATCCCATTTTGCTATAACTTTATTAGCGACAGAAGTATTCAGCTAATTCCACGCTTTCTCCTAGAATGACCAATAATAAATTACTACAAATCAGTATGCATTTTAAGCTCCTTTTCAGCTAGCAGTCGACAATTTTGTGGTCTATTAGAAGCTGTGGTTGCTCAGTGTAAGCCCTGAGAAATGAATGCATTTTACCAATGGCAAAGCTAATAATAGTCTTACTATTTCACAGACATTTCGTTCTGGTTTGCATATAATCATTACAGACATATTTGGAACTTTTCGAGTTCAAGCCTAGCATTCAGTAGGCCAATTTCCTAAACTCTGATGAGAGCCAGATCCTATCACATTTCACTTCAGTGTTACCCAGGGAAGAAGTGAACAAGGGAATTGCAGAGGTTCCATCGGTTGATTTGGTTTGTAATGTGCTAGAGGTGATCATTTCTGGATCTAACTGAGGCTTACAATTAGCCCCTCTGAGCTTTGTTGCTAATCTTCAGCAGAAGGTCTCTGCCCCAGCACTCGGCTGACATCTGGGATAGCCCAGGAGTGTGTTTCCCCCCACCACGCCATAGACACCCACATGTACACTAACCTGACCAGACTTGTGACTAGGAAACCCTTTCAAGATCCCTCATAACACCTGTGCTGGAGGACGGTTCCACCGTCAAGCCACATGTCAGGTGTAAGCATCTTAAACTGCCATGACTGTTTATACAGTAATCATAAGTCTAATCTCTTAATCAGCACCTACGCTGAAAACACCACAGACTTAGAGAAGGAGTCAGCTAATACATTAAGAGCACACACCTACACATACCAAACAAAACTCATCTTCTCCTAGCCTGGGTAATACTTTCCTCATAAAAAATCCAAAATCTCGCGATCGTTCTCAATTATTTTTCCCTTGTGATTTTCTCACAAATTTATTGCAAAGCTAAGCTAGAAGCTCAAATATGCACAGATGATTTGCTGATGAAGGATGATCCTATTTTAATTTTGTAACCAAACTATGCTTATCCTTAGGAGCCTTGTTTTAACAATGCTTTATTTCATTTCCCTGCTGTTGCACAGCATCTGCAGCGTATCCTGTAGGATGCTCATATAGATGAGCCCCTGGCAGCTATCAGTGCCTTTTAATCTTCATATTGTCCAGCCCTAAGCAGACAAGGGCTGTAGTGTAGTTCCAGACTTCATTTTCTCTAGTAGCAAAACCAATTTAATGTATTTTCACCCTTTCTCACCCCAGTTACTCATTCCCTCCCTTGTACAACAATTTATCACCTCCTTAGCCATGCCCTTGTTGCAGGACAATCTGTGTTCAGTGCCGTGCTTTAAATTAGATTAGTGAAATAATCTGGGCTGAAAAGACTTCTTTTTTTTTTTTTTTTTTTTTATCCTCAGGAGGATTTTTCTTTAGCTTAGAACATTTTGCTGATCTCATTGAGTAATGTCTTATCAATGAGACTCCACTGACAAAACTGAGGAGGTAAATATCAGTCAGGGAATGGAAGCAAGAAGCTACGGTGGAAAATATCAGAGGTGAAACTCATGGACCTCCATTCTTAGAGGATGTATATTTTAGTTCCTCTTCTGGAGAACTAGAACTCTTGTTTCTTATGATATGGAAATCCTGCAGTGCAAAGAAATCTTGAGAATGAATTTGGTAATAACTACGAAATCCACAGACATCACAGAGCTCTAAAAATCCCCAGAATACCTTGTAATTTTTATTCAAACAAGAAAATTGTTATATAGTTCTTAAGCTTATCATCCCTTCAGCTTTCTGCCTGTCTCCTGAATTTGTAGCTCTGTGAAAGCTGACCTTGCACTTTCCATTTGAGAAACAGTTTTTCTGATTCAGAAGAAGGTTTTGCTCTGCCGTTGTGCACAGTTTTTCATTGCCTGGTTTCATTTTAGCCTAAGATTCTGAGATAATTGACACAGAAGAGACAAAAGTTTGAATATATAACCTGTAACATTTGCGAAAGGCACAGTATTTCTGTACACAGTGCATAAAAATAGCCAAAAAGAAATTGTTCAGTCTGTGGCTGAGATCCCAACAAGCAATGAAAATCCTAGAGACACCTTGCCTTTAGGCATACCTATCCAGTTGGAGTGGTAATATTTTCAGACTTGTATTGAAGTATGGACAGTTTTGCTCGTGGTTACTTTGCAAAGAAATATCTGGGTAGTTCAAGATTAAACTTGTGCTCTGAGGAAGAGCACAAGTTCAGCAACATTGTTGAAGAAAATGATGAAAATCAGAGATTCTTTCAGCTGACACATCACATGAGCAGAAATAAAGAGGAAAGAGAGGCTGAGGAAGTGACAGGCTGGGAATGTCAGCCCTTGGATGGATCAGGTCCAGTGAGGGGAACCAGGGCTGGACACAGCCCGGGGTGACCACGCAGGGCTGTGGGGACAAGGACAGGCTGATGCTGGGCCAGGACATTGGCCCCTGGGTGAGCCCTGCTCGATGGGTACTGAGGCCAGGCAAGGAAGGGCTGTGTGCAACTGGGGACTGGCCCTGTTGCTGCTGCATAGTTGGGGCAGGACAGAACAGCCCTGGGGTGCTGACATGGGGCCCAGGGCTGTGGGCAGAGTAAGGGGATCCCTGTTGTGGGCAGAGACAAGGACATCCTTTGCGCCATCCGTGTCACAGCAGGCAGAGCCAGGTTGACAAGCGATGGGGTGAAGGAGGAAAATATCACAAGATAAATCTGCCAGAATTTATTAGCCATGGGTTAGGTGAGAAATTACAGTGAAAAAAAAAATCCTGACCCTACCAGATCTAAGAGTTTGCTGAGTGCAATTTGTTATGATATTGATATAGAAATAAAACACACTCTACACCTCTAAGCCACTTGAAAAACAGTCATTACTGCAACTAATAAATGTAGCACAATGGAAACAGAATTGTGAAATAAAATTTTAAGGCCTCGTCTTGCCCTGTATGCGAGAGGAGGGGAGTCTGCTCTATTGTTATAAAAAAAATCACAGGAAAGATTTTAGAGACAAAAGTTCTTGCAAATGTTTTCATTTGATCCAGCCTGATCCTGCCTCCCTTCCGCTCCTACTACATTCCTGATTAAAAAAAGAACAAGGTTTGATATGTGACTCTCTCTCTGCTTGCCTTTCCCTCTTATCTCGTGGGTGTATGTGGGCTATTAGCATCCAAGGGGAAGATAAATCTTCTGCTCCTTTCCGCCTTATTTTGTGAATAGACAAAGCTGATGGAAAAAGAAAAAGAAAAAACAGAGTAAGTACAGAGTCAATCAAAGTGTTTTTTTCTTACTTTGAAAAAATAGTTTTTCATTTTTACTGGAAGATTTTCTGAAGGACTGAAAAGCTCTCTGCATCTTTCACAGCAGAGGGACAGGCAGTGGGTTTCACAAGGCAGTGTCTGCCTACCTTGATTCCCCCTCTGCCCATTCCCCTCTCATCCCACCCACATCTGAGTCGCTGTGTGCTTTGGAGACTGAAGAACTGGAGACACTTACTTGAACTGTCAACGTCAGCTTGTCAAATGTGTCCATCTACAAACCTCCAAATGTAAGGGCTTGGTCTGTAGAAGCACTAAGGTGTGGGAAGTATTCATCATCGTACCCATTACATACAGCTGCCCGTTTTATTGTTCTTTCTTCCAAGTTTCCTTCATTCAAAATCTTTAAGAAAAGAACACACAATCTTGCTTTTTTCCATTATAAGCCCCAGCATACCTTGTTGGAGATAGTTATGAGAAGAAGCACTTGTTCTAAGCTACAGTTTAATGTTTTATTTTGAACTTTAGGTCAGAATGGGTCCTCTGTAATTCTCTTACTGCCACTTTTGGAGAGTTTATATTTTATATGAGGCTGGATCACATCAAATAACTAAAACATGCTTCTTTTTCCCAGTGGCAATTTCTAATTACTGCTTAACTATAAAACTGAATGAGGAATTAGATGGGCAGTACAACAACAGAGACTTTGACATAAGCATTCAAAATGAAAAACAAACTCACCGGGGACTAGAGGGGAGGAAAACAACAACATATGCAACCCATTTTATAATTCAGGACAGTCTTGAACATTTCAGCTATCGCTTCAGCTTGGCAGAACTAGAGCCAGAAAAAGGCAGATTACTAGAGTTCCTCAGCTTCAGGGTTTGTATGAAGGCAAGGTGATTTATTTTGTTGTCCTTCTCTGCTGAGCTTTATGTTCTGATTTGTTGGTGTATAATTATGATTATAACAGTTCCATAGGTCTAATGTAAAAAGTCTTTTATTTCCTAGTACCACTTTCAAGCTGTCATTTCACAATATTCTTTCCCTAACCACTCATGCCTGCCTCCCCATATTGTACCACCTCCACAGTTGTGTCAACACAACTGTTTGTGGAACTGCAATCTAAACTGGATCACTGAACTGATTTGGATTAAAAATAACATTTGCTTTGGAGGGCATGGGGCGTGGGAACGAGCAACTAGGGGCAGAAAAGGGCCGACTGAGGTGGGGGGAGGAGAAAGGATAGGAACTCATTAAACTAGTCTTACCACTGAAGCTGAGGTATTGTGAAACTGTGAATTCATACTCACCTTTTAGTTAGCACAGCCATGTTTCTCACCTAGTATTAATCAAGTTAGATACATTGGACTCTCCATTACATTTAATGCAAACAAGGGGACAAATTCCATGAAGAGCTTATGACCTGTCACTCAAGACCACATCCATTCCATGTACTGTTCATACTATACCAAGTGAGTCAGTAGCCAGTAATGCTACTGCACATGTCTAACTCAGACCTCAGGGAGGTCAGCGAAGGTAAATAAGCAAGAGCCAGGGAGTGAGCTCTAGCCGTGGTCTTAATAATCCCCACAGATGATTTGTTAGCTCACTCTCCAGCTTACATTGGCCTGTCACATCTTGCTCATTGAAGTCAATTCTTTAATGAAAAGGACTAACCTGAAGCAATGTGGGTACAGGTCAGCAGAAACATGTGGACTTCAAGCCAGTTACTTGTTTCTATCCCGCTTCTGTTATGCAATATCGAGAGACCTGACTGCCCTTCCTTTGCTTTCAGCAGGTCTTAGGTCAAGATCCAGAAACTGGAATGCCAAAACAAGTAATTCATACTTGAATTTCATGCAAGTAGATGTAAACGACACAACTACACTTGTAAACCCTCTGTATATTTTGCTCAAAATAGATCTGGAACTAAAGGAATTCAAAGACTGAATTAGAAACTGACTCAATGAAAAGATGATTCCTTCTTGTAAAAAGTCACCATGATTACCCAGTGATCTGGAATAAGAATTTAATGACATCAGTATGTCAAGTAAACAATTCCACCACCAAACACTGGAGTGACCTACATGTAATACCCTTATTTATAGCACAAGTATCAACAGTACATAAAATTCTCATTAAATATACTAGCTCATTTGCCATAGCTTAATGAAATAGCTGCTAAAATCATTGCTAATGTCATCAACTTGCATAACGCTTTTGTCATATCTTGAAATATTATTTCATGTATTTATGTCAACTTTCTCCTAATGAATAATCATTTCCCAAATGCCTCATCATTCCACAGAAATAAAAAGCCTAAGTAATTTGCTAACTTGTAACAGTGAGAATATAGCTGGACTTTTGTTATCAAATACCCCGTGGAATTATGAGTACAAACAAAATTACTCTTTAACAGAAAAATATCTGTCCTCTTCTGAAGAAAATCAGCACTAACAAATAAGTGTTTCCTAATTTTGTCATAATTATTCTTTTACTAGCTGTAGACCCACAAGTAGTTGTGATGTGCAATCCATCCTGTTCTGTACTAGGATACAGCTAAGTACGACATCTAAGGTAGCATATCAAAGTAATGTTTAATAGAGAAAAAGAAGTCAAGATTTATGGTTTCTCTGAATGTCATGCCTCCAAACACTGTTGATAGAGTAGGGACTAGTGTTTGTAGGTGGAGATATCCAGATGCTCTTACTTAATTCTGCTTAAGCAAAGGTTGTTTTTTGACAAGGCTGTCACTGCTGTAGACCAAATACTGCCGTGTTTGTTATCTTTTGCCAAAAGTGCTGTGTAACCCTTCATGTATTGTGGCTCCCATAGGGCACAATTGATAGTGAGTAACCCTCCAGAAATACTATAGAATAGAATCATAGAATCGTTTCAGCTGGAAGAGACCTTTAAGATATTTAATCAGGGTGGAATTTATCAGGGGAGCTACAGGGGCAAAAGGTCTCCTTTTAGCACAGAATGCCATGGTGTGTAAGCTTGTGCCTCCTGTATCACAGACAGAGCAATGTGACTGTAAAACTCCTCTTTCTCATCATGGATGTTTTTATCCTGTTAAGAAAAGTCCTTACTTTTCTTATTTTATTCCAATTTCACCCACAGGCACTGGATAGGTAAATAACAAAAGCAGAAACTACAGTACAAAACTCACAGTACATTTTTTTTCCCACACAAATAAAAAAACCTGTATTGTTTTGGACGAATGAATCTACATCCTCTGCCCCATTGAAAAGTTGCAGAAGGGAATGATAGACCTTGTCTATACCTGCATATTTTTCTAATATCCAAACAATACAATCATAATGGAAAAGAAGATACAGTGAACAATAGCTCTCTAAGTGTGTTGTATGAGGAAACACAGAATTCAAAGAATATGATTTAACTGACTCTTAGAAATGGAAGAAACAGAACAGGATGATTTTCTGAACTCTGTAACAGCAAGACCTGCATTGTCTAGCGTGACAATTGACTTCTGGGCCATGGTTTCATACTAAGAAGAGTTTGCAAGATTTTCAGTTCTGTGTTCAACCTCACAGCATGGTACCACAAAAAATTTTTCAGCAGAGCTGAGGATCTGCTCTCAGCCACACACCACAGTGCAGGGCAGCAGGAGGAGAAAAGGAAAAGGATGTCTAAAGCCAGTGTTCTCACTGAGGGCTTTATGCCATGAAACCATATTTTAAGTGCATTAACTTTTTATATACTCACATTAGACAAATCAAAAGACTAGAAAACACGAGCTCTTCTTAGGGCTTAGGGCCTTTTAATAACAGTTCAGACTAAACTATCAAAGATCAACACACCAAAATTCAAATTTTTTAGTCAAAAAAAGAAAGAAAAGAAAAAAAAGAGCTCTAGGAGTTGTTTATCTAATTCCTAAAGGTAAGGTATTCCAACTAAGGAGCACAAAGATTATTCTTTATGGATTTTGATCTTTCTCTGACAAAAAAAAAAAAAGGTTTGATTAGTTTTTCTGATATACACATATCAATTCCTTCATGTAGGCATTGACAAACTATAGAAAAGTGATGGGTTCTATAAATAAAACAAAGACATTAAAACCTGCAAAACATTACTGGCAAGCCTGATCAGATATTTTTTAAAGGTATAGCTAAAGTCATTGCAGACAGCAGCTGAAGTTAATGTGAAATAAATTATTTGTTTTGTGGAGATAGCTGGCAGGAATTAAATTCTCTTGTACACAGAAAGACAGAGTGAGAACTATTTCTAAAATACCTAGAAGCTGTGGATTTAAGCCAGCTTTCCAGCAACTTCATAACTAATAAGATTTATAGAAAGCATAGAATGTCCTGTGTTTCTAAACTTTTAACTAGGAAAAATAATCTACAAGACTGCCCAAATATATATATTTTGCTTCAAAATTTAACCACAAAGTCATGCTGCTCATTTAAATTCACATTAAAAGTTACTTTTGAGAACTCCAGCCTACTGAATGGAGACCACAATAACTCTGTCCAGGCATCACTGGAAATCTCAACACAGTTTTATTAATTGTTCAGAACAGTGTTCTCAGTTTCACCAGCATGAGCCATGAAGCTGAGTAGGCAATTATGTAAGACAGCTTTCAATAAGTACGAAATGACATAAAATGGGCCATTTTAGTTACAAAAACTTAGGACCATTTTATTAAATGCTATATTGTTTGTTCCCAACAGCTTTAGTAAGTGTTAAGGGTGGTCTGTATCTCAAAAATTAGGGCTTGTTTTCCTAAAAGTTGTGTTGATAAATTTTACAGGTAGATTACTTCATATTGCTAAGATTTATTAAAAATAAATTGCTGGATACTAATAAAGATCCACAAGAACAAAGAAGACATGATGTTCAAGCAGAACATTCCTGTGTGGTACTAATCAGAGTAGTTCCCTGCACATTCAAAACCTACACAATGTTATTAAAAGTGGAGAAAATAAAGTAATCTACATAGTATACATTATCTAGAATCAGAGACTTGGAACTTTGGGAAGGAGACCTTTGTTAATATGTTTTCTTGCATTTGAGGACTTTACCTATTGAGAATATTTTTCCAGTCAAGTAGGAACTTGGTAGTTTCTTTCTGAAAAGAAGCACTTTGGCTAGGATCCCCTGACAGCAGGAATGTCATGGTATGAAGAGCACACAGAAGTCCCCAGAAACCAAATCACCATGCACGCTCCCCCATGGGCAGTGAATTGTTTTCTGAAAGATACCAGATAAACAGTGGGTTTATAGAAAATAAGTAGCTTTTCAATCCTTTTACAAGTATATTTGAAAGGAGATGGTGCCCTTATATGTCACCAAAGATTAACTCCTCACCAGTAAATCCTATAGAAGTACGGTAGCTTGTAGAAACAAGACCAGCTTCGTGTCTGAAGTAACTTGTGGTACAGAGCAATGAAAAGGATAGGCTGAAGTGTTAAGAAATTAACGTATTTCAAAGTACGTGTGTTTCATACATGGGGTGACTTCAGGAGAGTCTCAGGTGTAGGTTAACAGAGTCAGCAACTTACATGGAGACAGAGACAGAAAGCTAAAATGGCCTGAATATCAGGGTAAGAGCTTACATTTTGTGGTCTAAAAATAGCATGGGGGTGGGGAAATAGTAAGAGTTTGAGAACAGTAGTCCTAAACATTTAGGATTAGATCGTCCATTCTTAACCCTTGCATACTCCCCCATGTCCTTTTATTATAAAGGTTCATGGAAAGCAGATTAGAGGGTGCCAAGGACCAGATGTGGACAATTTACCACAGATGTTCATTACACAGCTAGAGAATAGCAGAATTTTCATCTACTGCTGATCACATTCTAAAAATGTTCTATTTTACAGACAGCTTATTGGACTACTTTCAATTATCCTGAAATAAAATTGCAATGGTGGCTTAAGGTCAAAGTCTCAAATAATGGTTTACATGATAAGGACTATCTCTGTCAGAAAGCCTAGAAATGTCTTTCTAACTCCTCTTGTCCTGACTACCAAGTTTGTAGCTGACATACTAGGAATTTTATTTGCTGTTTTTGGAGCTGATCAGCTATTTTTACACTATTGCTTATGTTCTTAATTTTAATTTGCAGTTCACCAATTATTCTTTAAAAAGAGTCTTAGCTACCTGCCAGATGAGTCCATCAGAGGAAGCTTTATCTCTCTTCTTGCTTCTTTGCTAAAAACTGACAAAAAACTATTAAGAGATAAAGTGAATTCTGATTAGCATTTCTATTTTGTGACATCAATATTTCACTTCACATTTAGTAGAAAAACTAATTATATATCCTTAATTTAGTCATTCTGAGGTAGACTTTAGAAAGGAAAAATGCATGGATTTGAAAAATGGCAAGACAAAATATATCACTTAAATCCAGTTAAGGGTACCAACATCACACCACGCACAGGAGTTAGCAGGGGACACTTTACATTCTGCATCTAGTCACTTGGTATGTGTCTTCAAGGTTACTCCCCGTCACATGAGAGGTGTCAGTTTCCACTGAGCATGGAGGCTACTGTTACAGCAAGCTTAAATCTGGAATGGTTGTCCTCCCTGGTTTGTAACAGTGTTTAAAGTAAGCTCATAAGCTCTTTCTGGCCTAAGGACTTTTGCTATTTTACAGTTCAGAGTACAGTGTGTACTGTGTTCTGGATTATCTACTATCTGTACTTTACGTACAGTTGAGACGTAGATCATTCAATAGTAAGTTACACTGCAGATTGTCCCTTGCCTATAGATGTCTTTATACCCACGTTAGAAGAGCTAAATATTTTTGTACACTACATTTACTAAACCTAAGCCCTGCAGTTGCCTTACATATTTTGTGTTAAACTACGGCGTTATAATAATAAAAAGAAATTTTATCTTTTCTGCAAATTGACACTCCCTGCCCTCCAGAAATATCCAAGTAGTTAAGAGACTTCTGAACAAAGAATGATCTTGAGAGACTTCTGGCATACAATAAGAGAGTTTGAACTCTGAAACAAAATCACCTTACAAAGTCATAAATTATTGAGTATTGCCAGTCAAATCACACAGCCTATTTCTTAAGTTCTAACAAACAGTTCGATTTATCTTTTGAACTCTAAGATCTCTATTGAATATAACAAATGTGACAATCAATAAATTCCACAATTTGTAAAAAAACCCTATCCTTTTTCCATATCATGAGTAGAAAGAAGTCAACGGACTTCTTTTCAATGGTATTGACCACTTACCAGCACCCAGCCCCACTGGTCATAGTGGAGTGATCTCGCATTGAAGTGAAAATATTACTTTAGAAATATGCCTAAAGTACTAATTTTAGGAGATCTGGAAAAAGCAAACACATTGCTGTGCACTAGGAACATACCTAGGTGTGTGTATATGTTGGTTTTGCATGATATTATTTATTTATAAGCCATATACTATAATACCATCATTGATATACCTTGGAAAATTCATGGACTGTACCACATATATAGACATGCTTGTAAGACTAATAATGGAATGATTGAGGAACACAAAAATGCAGCCTGTGCTTCTATGTTAGTGATTTAATGTACTAGGGGAGGCGGATTTTGACATACATTAGCCTTCCATTTATACTTAGAGATGCAACATAATTGCATCACTGCTGTTCAGAGCAGTTTTCCTCCAGAGGGAATGAAGGTTGAAGAAAAAGAGAGGGACACCACCCAGAGCAGCACACCTGAAGCATGGGGTCAAGGTCTTCCAACAGACACTTGACATACATAAAATCATAAAATTGTCTAGGTTGGAAAAGACCTTTAAGATCATTGAGTCCAACCACTAACCTCACCCTGCCGAGCCCACCATTAAGCCATATCCCTCAGCACCTCATTTTTTTATCTCTCAGCTTTTAAATATCTCCATGGATGGTTGACTCCATCAGTGCCCTGGGCAGCCTGTGACAGTATCTAACAACCCTCTCAGTGAAAAAGTTCTTCCTAATCTCCAAACTAGAATTCCTCTGGTGCAACTTGAGCCCATTTCCTCTTGTCCTATCACTTGTTACTTGAGAGACGAGACTAACCCCCACTTCACTACAACCTCCTTTCAAGTGAGTTGTACAGAGTCATGTCTTCTCTCAGACTCCTCTTCTCTAGGCTAAACACTCCCAGCTCTCTCAACTATTCCTCATCATTCTTGTGCTCTAGACCCTTCACCAGCTTCATTGCCTGTCTCTGGACACAATCCAGCACCTCAATGTCCTTCTTGGAGTGAGAGGCCCAAAACTGAACACAGCACTCAAGGTGCAGCCTCAACAGGGCCAAGTACAGAGGGACAATCACTTCCCCGGTCCTGCTGGTCACGCTATTTCTGATACAAGCCAGGATGCCATTGGCCTTTTTGGCCACCTGGGCACAATGCTGGCTCATGTTCAACTGACTGTCAATCAACACTCCCAGACCCTTTTCTGCCAGACAACTTTCTAGCCACACATCTCCAAGTCTGTAGCTTGTTGTGGCCCAAGTGCAAGACCTGACGCTTAGCCCTGAAGTATGGCACTGTATGTGCCATAGACCAACCATTGACATGAAACTTTCTCTTATTCTCAGTAGTATTAAAAGGCATTTAAAGAATAATGCAGTCAACAGGCACAGTCAACATGGGCTCAAAAATGCAAAGTCCCGTTTAACAATTACTGCATGAAAGGAAGGCAGCGAATGTATTTTTTTCTGGATTTTAGTAAGACCTTTGAATCTGTCTCTCACAGCATCCTTCTGGACAAGCTGTCCAGCTGTGAGATAACTTCATTCACAGTATGCCAGGTGAAGAACTGTCTGAAGGGCACAGCTCAAAGGGTTTTAATGAATTGGGCTATTTCTGGCTGGTGACTAGTCATCAGTGAGTTTCCTCAGAGATTAATTCTAGCTCCAGTTCAATATATTTATCAACAATCTGGATGGAACAGTTGAATGCACTATTAGCAAGTTTGCTGATGATACCAAATTAGAGGTGCTGTTGACTCTCTTGAGACACAAGAGGCCTTACAAGAGGGATCTGGATGTATTGGAGCATTGGGCCGTGATTAACGGGAAGAAATTTAACTAATCTAAATGCCAGATCCTGCACCTAGAACAAGGTAACTCCAGGCACAAGTATAAATCGGGAGAGCAGTGGCTGGAGACAAGCCCTACAGAAAGGGATCTAGGGATGCTGGCCAGCAGCAGGCTCAATAGGAGTCAACTTTGTGCCCTGGCAGCCAGGAGAGCAAACCACAGCCTGGAGTGCACCAAATGAAGTATAATAATAACCATTACATATAGTAAAAAATTCTACAGTTCACATTTAAACATGCAGGTTCTTGGAAAGCCAGCTGGTGAAAAAAATCTAAGTAAAAGTTTATTTTATTTATTTATTTCCTTTAGACAAAAGAAGAGAATGGCAAGAAAAGTTTCTCCGACACATTTTGCACCAGTCTGTATCATTCCTGCTGGGCACTGGCTCACAAATTCCACTGTTTGCATTTTTATTGGTAAACTAATAAAAGGTCAATGAGCTATGATAGCTTGCAGTTCAAACAAACCAAATGCGCTTACATACGCAATGTATCCATGGCTTTCATGCACTGCTTTATCAGTAGGAGTTAACAAGGAGAGACGTGTTTTCCCTGTACAGGGCCAACATTCCACTCATACCAGCAGAGAGTAATGCTACTGAGGTTACAGACATCCCTTCTGATGTTTCAAAGCTTCAAATCTAGATATGGTTGGCAGGCAGCAGAAATCCAAGCAATACAAAAGGCCCGAACGCTGGTAGAGGAGCTTAAATTAATAAAGGTTTTCATTCCAGTATATTACACCCCCCACCTTTTCATAGTGAATTCATGGAGGTCTTTTTTTTTTTCTGCAGTGAGTAGACTTCAAAAGCAATACCACTCAGACAGTAAGTTTGTGTACTGTTTTCATCTTCAGGTTTAAAATGAGTGACATCATAGTGCAAAAAACAGGAATAGTCATAATGTACAGGTATGGATTTAGTTGGAGCACTAGGAAGATTGTTTTGGCCAATAGGTTTTGTCTATAACCCAACCATAAGGTGATAAACACATTCGTCAAAAGCTATTGATGTAAGCCAAATATGGTACCGCTTATAGAAAGGACACACTTATACTGCTGACAACAGAACCCTTCTTCAAGGAGGCCTGCATTTAGGGAGCACATCTGTGTATGAATTTATTCCACAACATGAAGTTACTGAGCAATGTTTACTCCCTTTTCCTCTCCATGTCTGCACAGACTTATAATCAAATATTTTCCCTGCAGTGAAATTTATGTACGTGTTTTGTGTATTTTTAAAATTTTAAGTACTTGGCTCGTAGTAAAGCATTATAAGCAAATTGAGAAGGCCACCTTCCATCTCAGCAAAAACATGAAAATGATCAAGCAATAAATATGAGGTGAAATCAATTCTTCAGACTCTGAATATATTATTCGTATGAAATTACAAGTTACCTGGGGATTCAACCCTTTCCCTTTAACTTCAAAGAGTGAGTATCTTTAATATGTCCAAATACTAAGTATACATTCCAAAGCTGCTACCCTCATTCCAGCATGTTAACAGCAAAACTAGGGAAGAAAACAAAAAGTAAAAGGCTTCTCTAACTGTCATGATATGAGAATGCCAGGAAGAAAAGGGACAACTTGAAGTCAATGAATTTCTGAAATACGTAGCAGCTCTGTGAAAACATCGTAACTTGGGATTTAGAGAGAAAGGGGAAAGGTTCTTTGAGTACAGAGAGATTCTTTTAACCAAGGAAACAGGCAATAGTCATGTTGCCTGCAATGAGAAGTGTCTTCTTAAATTAATGGTTTCTTCCCTATTTTCTGGAGGAAGTGGAAAAGGAGACAAATGCCCATCCCCACTAATGTCTGATTTTACCAGCAGCAAAATATTAAACAAGACTCCAACTTTCATAAAAAACAATGTCTTTAGACCTCAAAAGGGAAGCCAAAGAAGGACAGTATTTCTCTCTGCACTTTTTGGACAAATATTACGCTATCCCTGCAGTCCTTGACTCAAGCAAGACTCTTGGTAGTGCCAAAATGTCAACCATGCTCATTCTGAGGCCTAGGTAAAGTTAAGTCTCAGAATCTCCCCTCTTTGAAGGATCAGGCCCTCTTTTACTAACAGGACAACATATGCGTGAAAGGTGAAATGTTTGCCTGGGAGAACAAAAGTTTTCTTCCTGTCTTACACATGAAATACCAGCAATCAGATAACACCTTAAATAACAATAATGAAATGTGAAATGCTCAGAGCCAAAACAAGATTAATGCTGTATTTTGGGGGGAAAAGGAAAAAGGACTGCAGAAGGCTTTTAAGCCTTAACTTCTAGCAAATAATTGGCAGCAAACGTCTAACAATTTATATAAGGGAATAAAAATATTCATTGTGTGTGTATGTGTGTTGGCTTTGAATGCCATGGTCACCCTCCAGCTAAGGAGCCGTTTACATCTGCCAGCCAGCAGCCAGACACCAGCGGGAAGTTGGCAGGGCCCTTACGGGCTCATTGTGTGTGAGTCCAGCCAGGGAGCAGAGCCAAGACTCTGACTCGGACTCTCCCCAGCAGCCAAAAGCAGTAGTTCCCCTTGGTGAGCTAAAAATGACCTGCCTACCTGCTGGCTGAGCTCAGAAAGGTGCTGCATAGTTCAGATGGACACTGCTCCAACACAGCCCACTGTGTGGCTCCTGTGACTGTAGGCATATGGTCTGCTATGGTCTTTGACAAAATCTAATAGATTTCACTTGGAACTTTTTCACTGCCTCAGAATTTCAGACTATGATTTACAAGCTTTCAGTGTATTACTGTAGTCCTGATACTTTAAGCAAAATAATCAACAGAGTGTCTCCTCCTGCTATTGTTCCAGCAGAAAAAAAAAACCCCTACCAACCAAAAACCTGAAAATCTGGTGGATAGAAGAAAAATTATTTATAGACAAGCACAGCTCTTGTCCTAGGCAACATCAAAAACCCTGTCTTGCAAAGTTACAGCAGAGGTAGAGAGGTGGTGTTACCTGAAGGAAAAGACATTTAGCTCAGCTCAGCCCACCTGGTGCCGTGACTCCATGGGGCAGCTTGCTTTGATTTATTTTCTTCCAGTGGGGAAGAGGGAGTTACTGTATACAAGGTTTGCTGTACTCATCCTCACGTGGGTCATGGAGGGAAGCACATAACTTGGGGAACAATTGCCACTGAGTTGGTGGGGAATAAAGGACAATAGATGCAAAAGAGGCCTTCCATTAAGCATGGGAGATGAAACTGGAAAAGACAAGCTTATTCTTTTCCCTTAGGCCATCCAAGGCAGCTATATGATGAGTTAGTACCAGTGAGAAAACTTCCACAGCAAGCAAGAGCCTGTTGACAGAGCCCAATTCCAGTGACACAGCCCAGCCTCCACACACTAATGGGAAGGTGTGAATGAATCTACCTATTCCTTTCCCAGGGCATTTTCGAAAAACCTTACTTTTAACTACCTGTAAGTCATCTTTAGCTGTTACCCACGGTCACAGAATGCGATTCAGTAGCATAAATATGAACTGAAGCAATTGTAATTGTTATACCTGGAAACGTAGAGCAGATAGACTCTAGGACTGTTCACATGGATGCATTTTGTCAACAGATATATAGCATGTCATTACATTCACAATAACGGACATATCTCCTTCAGCCACCCAATACATTGAGCCTCAAAAACCACGATTTTTCAGAAGGCTATGGCACATAATGTTTTTTTAATTCACACGTGATCTTTACAGCAACTCAATGGGGTTATATTTGCATTTTGCAAGTGGAAAATGAAATGGTGGCAACAAGCCCATCATTAGCACTCCCTCTTTTGTTTTGTTCAGATACGATTTTTTATCTTACTTTCTTCAGGAGAATTTCTCTCAAGCTCAGATTGCAGCCAGACAATATTTTTACTGTCCTGTTCACTTGGGTAAGTCTTTTGGAAATGGGAAATGAAAAATCATTTTCAAACTAACTAGGAATTGAGGTGGAGAGGGGTGGGCTACACAACCTTAAAAGGATTTATGTATTTAGAAATGAAAAAAAAAAAAGAAGTTATATTTCTAGGCCATTAGTAGATAAATGTGAAGTTCTGTTTAGTGTTGCCAATCACAGTAGTCAAGCATCATGAGTCAAGCAAAAATTAATGAGATTGGCTTAAATATCAAATTCTAAATGTGATACATTTGGAATTCTTTGTATTGATGTCTGGTTTTAAGCCTTGGGCTTTCTTTAAAATAATGATGGCTAGAAAATATCTCTAAAAAATGGAGAATCTTCTATATCTGAGGGAAATGGTGTTTAAAAAAAGCATAGTGTTATAAAAGTCTGTAAACTGAAGTATTATCTAAAGTTTTGGAATTGTGCAGTAAGTTCAGCACTAGAAAATGCTTTGTTTTAAGAGATAATTTGGACCTTTCATCACCAAAAATGCTGATGCTGGATTTTAAAGTTCAAAAAGTTTCATTTTGAAGGTTTTGATATTGTCTATGTAACCATTTTTATGGTGGTACATTGCGGACCGTGCTCGAGTTCAAACATTATGATTAATAAAAAGTGTTGTGATTTTTTTTTTTGTGACTAACCTTAGTCAGTTGTTTAGTCTGAAGCATTTTGAAGCCCAGCACATGCTTTTTTAAGTGTGGTGAGTAAAAAATTTCATGGAAGCAGAGAAGTTCATCCCATTCCTAAGGTGTTTCTGATGTTCAATGGCAACAGGGAGAGAAGTGGCCAAAAGCTCTGTACCCTAAGGCATTTCTGGGGAGCAACTGTGTCAGCAGTAAGCTCCCAAATTGCACTGGTTTCTGCAGTTCCATCTCTTGAGTGGAAACACTATGGAGTGTAGGAAAAAGAAGTTTAAAATAGAAAATGAAACTCCTTGAGCTATCTGAATCCCTCATTCAGTGAGTGGATGGGGAGACACTTTTGTAGTAGGTAGTGAATGATATTAGCAAATGGATAGATGGCAGCAGATGAGTGATGAGACAATGAATAAGTAAGGAAGGAATGAGTGGTAGGTGTGATTTGAAAGGACATAGCCCAGAGCTCTTATCTTACAGCTTTAACAAGACTCCCCACGAAAAGATAAAAAGAAGCAGGAGAAACACTTGAGTCACCTGCAAGATCAGATGTTGTCAAAGCTTTCTTTTTTTAAATGTGCATGTTTTATGCAAGGATTGTAACAATAAGGCCTCTGAAATATACTGTCAATCATAATTCCAGTCTTGTTAGGAGTTATGTACTTACTTGTCTGGGAACTCATGATCTCTTTGAATGGAACTTCTAGGTAGACATATGAACATCTCCAGCTCTGGTAGAATGACGTTATAACATAATTAATAAAAAAGCTTAGGCTTGTGTTCACAGGCCAACTCAGCTGGGATAGCTGAGGCAGCTTGTACAAACATCTGTCCCATCCCTCTTGAAGCAGTGGCTGAGCAGGACAGATATCTGAATTACCTCTGTGTACAGTTTATCCTATAGTCATAAGAGAAACCTGTAGTGGTTCTATGTTAATATGAATCAAATAGTAATGTATTATGTTGGAAATTACAGCAGTAGATGATTGGATGTCAATCCCATTTAAAACCTCTTTTTTTTGTGGTTGAAACTTTCAGCAGCATGGGAAGCTGGGGCAATGGCCACTGCCCAACTAAATTGTTTTCTAAACACTAGTCAAAGCCCAGATTTAAACAGTTTTCAGATGAAGTCAATAACACTGAGATCTTAACAAGTTTCAGGCTGTTTTGAGACTGAGCGACTCTGATGCATATTACCTGCAATGGCAAAAACTACTCATGAATGGTTTTAAGCCAATTTTAAAAAATCCTCTGAAACACAACTCCTTGGGACTAGTAGCATGAAGAATCCACATTTGGTTTGCATCAAACATTCCCATATGGAGTCTTTTGTTTCTAGCGCTATTTACTCGTAGCATCAATGCATCAGGGAAGGTTTAGATTGGATATTAAGGCAAATTTCTTCACTGAAAGGGTTGTCAAGAAGATTAGAACAGGCTGCCCAGGGCACTGGTGGAGTCAACCATCCCTGGAGGTATTTAAAAGACGTGTAGATGTGTCACTGAGGCATATGGTTTAGTGATGGGTTTGGCAGTGCTGGGTTAATGGTTGGATTCAATGATCTTAAAGATCTTTTCCAACCTAAACAATTCTATGATTCTATTCTATGATCATTCTAGCATTTTTTACCTGGAGCATCATTTACTTGGAAGTGGGAAGCTATGCATCAGACTGGCATTTGAAAACAGTATGGTGTACTGCAATTGTCCAACTCTTTCACTGAATTCCAAAGTAGTGAAAACTAAGTTTGTTATCTTAGACCTGTGTTTCGTCTAGTTTCTTGACAACCTAAAGTACAGTATAACCTCCTTTATAGCTTAAGGTTACACAAAAACATCCAAAGGACCTAAATGATCCAGAAATTCCACTGTCAAAGGTAACATCTGCCCCTTTTGTGTCTAGGTCTAATTTAATGAGGTTTGAGATTTCAAGCCTTCAAGACACTTCAGAAAATGAGATTCCTGTATGAATGTAGGCAATTATGCCTAATGAGTTTAAAAACAGACGGAGACAAACATTTAGTTAGAAGCACTTTTGGGTAAGACTACCTGATTCTTAATGCCCATGACAAGCTCTGTAATGTTTTATCTCATTCTGTTGCTGCTTGTAATACTTCCATAAGTAAAGGGCAACCTGGTGAAGGTCTGCACAGTGCAACAGAGAAAATCACTGCCTGCAGAATGTTGCTTCAAGCACTTAAGAAATCATAAAGTTTTTCTTTTGCTCCCATCTGTTGGTAGCAGAACAGTGAGTTACATTATGGCAGAAACACAGAGCAGGAGAGAAAGAGCTTTTGTCAGAACAAAGGGAGAAGAAAGGCAGATACCTACTCAGCTACTCTTGGGGGAAAAAAAAAGTGTTAATTGTGTATTGAACTGAGCACCACATTAAGCAGTCAGTTATGACTCGCATGACTATTATATTCTGCTACATAAAAGGAAAAGTGATTTTAAAATGGTGACAATAAGTGGATGAACGAAAAAGATTTACTGTTCAGAATGAAAGATAAAGTGGCTAACAGGAGAAACTGCCTGATGCTGAAAATTAAGATTAAAATAGAATCTGACCAAAAAATCTCACAACACCACAGTAAACTGCAAGTGTTACACATTTTTGGACTACCATAAAGCTTTAGAAAGGACAGGGCAATATTATTGCACAGAGATAAAGTGAGGATGAAATCACAGCTGTTCCAGCTCCATCGCTTGGTCAGTGGTCTTCAGTAAAAGCGACTGCAGACCCCTCTGCAGGAAAGCAGAGAGAAAAATCAGTGGGAGCTATTTTCCTCACCTTGGTCAACAGTGAAATAAAAACTGTTAAATCTTTTTCTTTTGCTGATGTTTATGACCTCAGTCCCTCGGCAGTGCTTACAGTAGACAGTACTGTGTGAAGCATAGTTCCTCGCTGGAAACAACGCTGTTAACTCAGGTAAGCTGTTTTTGTAAGAAAGCTGGTCTCGCGGTCATGTCACATTACAGTGCCTGCCGGTCAAAGCGAATGGAAACCCACAGCTCCCACACACACACCCCCCATCACCCTCCCTCCCCAAAAAAATAATAAGCCATTCTGTTACTCGCTCTTCCTCTATAAGTTAGAAAATAAGAGTATGAAGCAACTCCCCTGGTGACGCACAGTTCAATATGGTCGAAGTGTTATAATGTGTTACTTGAGTCATTACTGACAGGGTGCCAGCCTTACATTTGTTAGAGCAAACAGAGATCAGCTTTAAATTTCCATGCTGTTATGCAACCATGCTATTACTTAAAGGACTACTTGTACTCAAACAAAACAGGCCATCTACCTTCCTGTTACAGTGCTGGTACAATCGTCTCTACTACAGACATGTTTTCCTATACACACACACACACACACGTATATATTGAAATACATACATAGAACACAGCATTTTAACTGCCGAAAGGAAGTGCTCACTACTTGACCTTCAGGATCCTCCCTTGATTTTACAAAAGTTTGAGGCTTGGGGTTGCTGCACCTAATGACGAAAGAGGTGACCCCACAGTCAGTTGACCATGCAATTCAGTTCTCTACCAATCTCAGTCGAGAACTTACACATTAAAATGTAAGAAAGCAACAATTGTATTTGCTGCTGCTAGTTTCTCAAGAGCTAATGTCATTAAAACTTGGCTCCCATTAATCAGTCATTAACACAGTCATTGTATTTACCCAGTCTCTATTGGCTTTGTGGGAGGTATCCACTAATAGCATAGCCTACAGAAAAAAAATGTTGTCAGTAACGTTGTTTGGAAGGCTGGTAGTGAACAGAACTATCACATTACTGCTAAGGGTAAGCTGAGCTCCAGGTTTCATTGGGCAAAGGGTTACTTTGCAATCTAGAAATGACAGATCCTAGGGTCTACTTCCAGGATAGCCCAGAAGATGGCTGTGCCAAGACACAATCAGAAGGCAAGCCAAACAGGCAGAGCCTCCTGAAACCCAGGGAGGGCTGGCCAGAGGGCAGCTGCTAGCCTTTAGGTGCTGCAGCAGTCAGCTTACTTCCTTTCAGAGCCTGCATCAGGACAGCAGGGGTATTCTATCTTAGCTTATCAGAGTAAATCATATGACAAATGATTAATCATTCAAGTATTTATCACTTCAGTATAATTTCTGCCTACTGTTATTGGGATTGCACCTTCACTGGTGTGGCTCAGCCATGATTGGAGCTGACACTTGGGGAGCATCTTTCAGCAAAGAGCTTAAAGGGCTTGAGAACCTGAACACTGACAACAGGTGAGGCTGCTCTTGGCTTGGAAGCAACCAGAGGAAAAAGCCACAACAGCTGTGAGAGAAAGCAGAAGCAACACAATTTGATATCATCTCCAGGCTGCCCCTTCAGGTCATCTCTGCAGACCCAGGGCTCTTTATCACCCATGATCTGAGAAGGGAAGAAAGTTGGTGGCAGGGAATGTGGGCAGAGGGCCTGAACTCGACTGACCTGAGGCATGTGCTGCTCTGCCAGTGATGTGATAGCACATGCGCAGCCCCTGGAAATGTGCTCCCTGGATGGCTGTGCTCCAGCTTTCCACCTCACCATATGTTCCCCCCATGCCAGCAGTGCAAATGCTGTGATATCTTCTTAAGGAATCCAAGGAAGTTTCTCCAAGAAGATAGCAGTGAAGGCAGAAAACAAACTGAATGTTAGTCAAATGATGGTATGTCTTTAGGTCACAGCATCTCAAGCTCATTTCTGTCCTTTATTTTTTTTAATCCAAATGCTATTAGGTGGAATTTCTTCTGAGATGATTGTGTCATGGGACTTTCCTCTTTCTTCAGCTTTTGATGGAGTGTAACTTTCACCTGATTTCTCTTCTGGAAAACCTGCTTAGGGACAGCTAACTCTGGGAAAATGTTGCTATCATACTGGTATTTCTGGATTTCTCTCCATCAGCACAGGTTGTCTCTCTCATTTTGGTTTTTTTCTGTGTTTGCCTAGGCAAGTCAACTGCCATCATTTCTCTAGTCCAACTCCCTCCCTAGCCTTTTCCACTAGTTGCCTATGGTTCAGGCTAGAAAATTTTTATCCTACCAGATGAATGTGAGGGTCTTGTAGAGGAACATGCTCTAACCTTTCTCAGCTTCCTAAGCCAGGCCGTGAAGCTCTCAGATTAATTCAGAGCTTTTTCACAAATTTTTGCTATTTGTTTCCATGAAGGCCATCATCTACCTTTCTGTCACTTTGCTGTGAATGGAGAATAAGCTATCACAGAAAAGGCAGGACTAGAGACTAAGTATGTAATATGGGCAAAATAATTACTCTGTAGCTGATTGTTGAAGGCACAACAGAATATATTTGTATTCCAGTCCCTTCTCACAGCTTTGCTTTTGTGTTTTAAATAAAATAGCCATTGAATGACACACATAAATTGTCCTGGAAATGGGAATAAAGGACCTTATAATCTCCAGCTCAGTGCTGTGCCCACTGAGATGTGGTATCATAAGTATATCTCCATTTCTTTCCCCAGAAAGAGGCTGAAATCTTCTGTAGTGTAGCATAGCTTTAATTGATGGAGAGGAGAAGCTGGTAGAGAATGGTGTGGTCACACAGAAGATGTTGATCTGAGGGCATTGAAGGGGGCTTTACATTTCCCAAGTATATGCTGTGACCACTATGTTACGAAAGAACACTACTTAATCCACTTTTTTAAACAGTAGAAACAATAATATTGCTTGAGGAGCCCAGTCCTGTTTGTATGTTGTAGATGTGCTCTGATAATGTTCAATAGATTAAGATCTGTTGTGTAATTATGCAGGCTGAAGCTGAACAGCTGGATTTCAATCAAACCTGTGAGAACTGAAGTGTTCACAGAGGGTGAGTGGGAAATGCACGGAGTTCCAGTCAATAAGCTTGTAAGTCAAGGCAGTACCTAAATGGAAATTTAAAATTGCAGGTTTGGTCAATACATTTGACTTTTTTAGGGTTGTAATTCCCAAGTCCTGTCTTACGTCTTAGCCTGACTTGTAACAGTGCCTCCTTATGACTCCTATCAAAAGAACAGGAAGTTTCTACCAGGCTTACTGTTGGCCAGTTTTGTGAAAGTGTGACAGTGAATGACACAGCAAATATGAAACTGTAGTAAGATCCACTTCTTACTGTAAGAAACAGATCAGAAGACCAGTAAAAATCCCTGTCATCCAGTGCTAGCATCTGTCTGGGAAATCCTTGGTTCCCAAATACATTCTCAGCCTTTTTCTCTGCTATCACTTACTGACATCTCATCCCTGTAGGAGGAAGGGAACTTCAAATTCTACATCTTGTACCCTTCAGAACTGAGTCCTCTCTAATAGATAATCCAGTACTCGCCTAATTTTGAGTCACACTCAGGCAGCTGTTGCTAAGTCCATGCTCCTTCAAAGAGCCACATGGCTGGAAGGCTCTCTTTTCCCTTCAAAACCTCCCTGCATAAGGACAGGGCAGGAACAGAGTTTTCTGGTATGAATTAAAGGTCAGAAACTGTCAGCCCTGTGTTTGTACATGGATGCTGTCTTGCCTGGACAAGACAACACAATGCACATACAAAGCAGTGCCATAGTTACCCTGCTACTTCAGAGTACAGCTGGTGTTTGGTGTTCGTCAGCTGGAAAGGAGCCAGTTATTTAGTTACCCGGTTATCATTTCTGTCTCCACAGGAGATCTTGCAGGCCAGCAGTACAGCCTTCCCTTCCCTTCTCTCCCACCCTCCCAGCATGTGATCTGCGGTGCCCCGAGATGCCCCCATCACACAGCCACGTGCAGGCGCATCAGGCACATGACTCCCACCTCCTGGACCGCTGTCACCCATCATTTGACCCAGTTCATGGTATCTCGTACTCAGTCATGGAAGTAATTGCACCGCCCGTACTCACATTCCTGTGAAGACTGCCTAAGCTTGTGGACAGAATACATTTCACAAGATATGGCATGTACAGTTTCTGCTGCTCAGGGTATGTGTACATATTAAAATAAAGCTGTCTGTAAGTGTTTGTGTGTGCTTGTCTGGGGATAACTACATGCAGAATCAGGATTTGGTCTTAGGGCAAAAGTAAGAGAAGTACTGGCCTGCAGGCATTTTTAAAAAAATATGTCTCAATAAAGTGATGATAGCCCTATTTTTAATTTGGCTTCTGTGTCTGCTCAGTAATCATAGAATCATAGAATGGTAGTGATTTTTCATAACGATTTATTGGCCCCGACTTTTTACTGTGCTCTTCCTGCTAACACTTTAGGAATGGTAAAAAGCCTTGGTCCTTAAATTTAGTGCTTTACAGATGTCTTCTGGAGAGAAATATCAAAAAGTGGCTTGGGTTAGCCAGATTTTTTTGGCTGTCTCATTTCTACTTGGCTGAAGGTTTACTTATTAGACGTTTTCACGTTTGTGTCCCTGGCAGTGGAAAAGATATACATTCAAAAATCTGGCATATGCACAAAGATGTGCACCGACATTCACAAAACATTTCCTAAGGTTGTAGTTACTTGAATTTCAGCTCCTTAATTAGCAGGATGCCTCTGAGAAGACACTTTCAGGGTTCTTTTCACAGTTGGCTGTTCTATCCGAGAGACTTCTCCTAAGATTAGATTTACTGACCTGATATATCCATGAATTTCTACACCAGTTGTCTTTTACCACTCAGAATTTTTGTCCTGGTTGAAGATGGCTCTAATAACCAGTGGGCATTTTTCATGCAAAAGTTAGATGTGAAGTGAAGCCAGCACACAGTGAGGACATGTTGGCCTTACTCCGTGTAGTATGAAGCCAGTAGTTTGTGAGCAGTCAGCCTGACACTATCAAAAAAATTAGTCGTGATGCACATGTACAGATAATCTGCAGATCTGGCATGTCCCAAAGGCACTGTCCTCGGGGTGCTTGTTCTGCATGGTAGGTGTGCAGAACTTCTTGAAGACAAGTACAGAAGCCTCCTCTCATCCTGCCATCCTTAAAAGGCTTTGCCTAGACAAGACAACATTTTTGACATAATTATTCTCACGCATTTTAATTTTGCATGCAAATAATTAGAATTGTGCAGTTATAATTTCAAGCAGACCTTACTGCTTGTAGAGACTTGAATTGAAGTCTTATAGACCATTGGGAAGAGAAAAGAAGTTAAGATACTAACGAGTCAGTGTAGCATTAAAAAAAATAATAATAATAACTAATATAGTTTAAAATGCAACAGTTACTATATATGCTGAAAGCTGATGAAGGAATATGATCCTCTTTCACAACACGTGTTTTTGGACTGATTGAGAGCAACTGCACATGCGCGCGCACACACACACACACACACACTCATTTTTGCTTTGGAAATTATTTGCTACCACTTTTAACAGCAGAAAGTTTTCTACATTTAGATATTGCAATGGAAGGTTCCAAGGAAATAAAATGAAAAGGGCTGTTATTGCCAACCTGCCATCTATTTCCTTTTGTACACCATGTGCGGTACAGCTGTGTGTGGTGCCAAATAAGGGCCCCAAAGTGGATCAGGGATTTAACACAGAGTAAAAAGATACACTTTTCCTGGGTGTTTTTCTGGGTTACCAGTTTCTCAGCCTGGTTCACTGTGCAGCTGCACAATGGAAGAGCATACGGATGGGGAGATACAACATGTGAACTTGCTCTGCCACAAAAATAAATGTTCACTAAATGAGACCTTAGCCAATTTATCATTCAGGCAAGTAAACTAGTTCATTACGTTGGATGTGCTGTACTCAAACTATTAAAAAATCCTTATCTCCATAGTAAATACGCAAACCTGGGAACTCAAGCTGGATTTATTTTTTACTTGATACACTTACATCTGACATAATCATCTAGCTTTGTAGATGTGCTTGAAACAACCACACACACTCTAAATGGCTTTAGGAATGTCGAAATATAGGAGTTTTTAGTAAAATTACTGACATCAGGATTACGTGTGTAATCAAAATCTTAACACAGTCTACGTATTTTCTTGCTATTCCTATATTTTAGAATGACTCCTCTATAAAAGGAGTCTAATTTGGAATAGAAATTATTTCCTTTTAGGATATTTACCCTGCTATGTAAGTAGAGTAATTATTCCGGAACATGATCATTTACATTTTGGATTAGTGCCTGCAGAATGGCTCAGAGGAATAATTATTTTGGAAGAGCTATTCTGATCAATTTATGCATCTGAGGCCCTACAGACCATATGTGTCACCAAAGGCAGTCCAGAACTCCACAAGTACTAATTGAGGCCTTTGACTTAAAAGGCTTCGACACTATTTGATCTAATACTTACACTTAACTATTTATAGTGGAAAAAACTCAGTTATCACACTTTTAAGGCATTATTTATAAGCTAGCTAAACACAGTATGCAATCATTAAATGCTCAGCATGGGAATTTCAGTGCAATACAGAGGAAATGTATTTGCCTACAACAGGGGGCCATGAAAAACACTTTGTACCATGACATGCTGGGTGTTCACTTCTAAGCTACAAATCTCAGAAGAAAGATTCAGCTGGCCCTGGAGTGTAGGTATCAGGTTTTTACTTACATGATCAACCAGTTAACTAAGTTCAGACCAAGTTCTTTTCTTCAGCACAGCACCCACAGGATGCCAGGCCAAAACCCCATGGCAGAAATGTCCGCCAGCACAGCACCAGGGATGAGGGACTTTCTGGGCTCAGTAATGATCTGTGACAGCCTGTCATCCACTAGTATAGTCACAGCCTTATATCCTTGTAAAGGAAGATGAATGGTAGGATGATTCCTAGCTGGGGATTTACCTACTGGAGAGTAGCTCTGCAGAGAGAGACCTGGGATTCCTGGTTGATAGTAAACTAACCATGAGCCAGCAATGTGCCCTCGTGGACAAGAAGGCCAATGGCATCCTGGGATGCATCAAGAAGAGTGTGGCCAGCAGGTCAAGGGAGCTTCTCCTTCCCCTCTACTCTGCCTTGATGGGTCCTCATCTGTAGTCATGTGTCCAGTTCTGGGCTCCTCAGCTCAAGAGGGACAGGGAACTTCTGGAGAGAGTCCAGTGCAGGGCCACCAACATGATCAGGGGACTGGGACATCTTTCTTATGAGGAAAGGCTGCGGGAACTGGGGCTGTTCAGTCTGGAGGAGATTGAGAAGATTGAGGGGGAATCTCATTAACATTTACAAATATCTAAAGGGTGGATGTCAGGAAGTTGGGACATCCCTTTTTTCTATTGTATCTAGCAACAGGACAAGGGTTAATGGAATAAAGCTGGAACACAAAACATTCCATTTAAACATAAGAAAAAACTATTTCACTGTGAGGGAGATGGAGCCCTGGCACAGGCTGCCCAGAGGGATTGTGGAGTCTCCTTTCTTGAAGGTCTTCAAGACCTGGCTGGACATGCTCCTTTGCGACCTGATGTAGGTGGACCAGCTTTAGCAGGGGGCTTGGACTAGATGATCTCTAAAGGTCCCTACCATTCTGTGATTCTCTGATTCTAGCTTTTTTGTGCTCCTGGAAAAATGATCAGACTTTGTATACAGGGTATATCTGCATTGCTATCATGGTTCATATCTTTTCTTCCCACGGAAAAAAAAACAAAGAAGCATATGCTAGGAGCAAAAATCTTCTGAGAGATCTTGTTGTGGAGAGCTCCTTGTTCCATCAGGATGGAAGAAATGCTTGGGTTACAGGAATGGTTGTGAAGTCTGACCCAAACAGTGTACTTACCAGAAACTCAAGATTTACATCAGTAGGAAGGAGAAATCAGAACCTATTCATTAGTTGTTCTGTAATAGTTTTAAAAATACAAACTTGCAAGGTCACTTACATAAAGCCTGCAATACCATATGTTCGACACATTCCAGAACACCAAACACATGAAGCACTGCAGTTATATTCATAAAAATACTCTTCTACTCCCCCAGCACATGACACAATGATGCAGTTACAAGAGAACTTTTTTTTTCAAGTGGCAGCTGATTTAAGAGGTTCCTGCATTTGCTGCTTATTCCTGCCCCATAGTCATAATTGATCACTTCCTCAGTTGTGCTTCTTCAATTCCACGGAGCTGTGCCAACCACCATATTGGGTTTAAAAAAAACCCAAAACAAAACAAAAACTAAACAAAACCCCCAATACTTTTTGCAAGTTGTGGGGGTTTTTTTTAGACTCTTGGATTATTTCAGTGATGTAACTCTTGTTTCAGAACTGCTGAGGTGGCCACAACCTGCTGCTCAGTGATAGGAAAGAGCAGCCAAAGGTGGGGAAACTAGGAGCTCTTAAACCAATTTTGCAATCAGAGACAATAGATTGATCAAGCTGGGTTCTAAAGAAACAAGGACATAACTAAGCATGCCACCAGAAAGTGTCCTTCTCAAAAACATTTGCATGGTTTTCAAACAGTAAGGAAAATCAGTAGATGTATGATAGCATATCTGCATAACCGTGACAAACCTATGAATGTCCTAACTCATAAGTGGAAGACATGAGTGAATTGGGTAAGGGTCAGCATGTGGGGGCCCTATAGTTTCTTTAATTATTAGATCTTCCGAAAAGTCTTTTCAAAAGATGCATAATAGTAAAACCAGTAAAGCTGAATGTTATCAAAACACATTTTATTAAGCTTTTTTAACCTGGACTATATTGAAATGTAATTTTACTCTAAGCCTTTTTAAAAGATTTCTGTTTATATTGTCTGGGTGTGAATATATATGCATACTAGTAAATTCTAGGAGTCTTTATCTGTTTGCATTGTTTGTACAAGCATTCAGACTCAATGAACCTGTGGAGGTTTTTTCTCACTTTCATTGCAATAAGGCAAGAAAGCATCAGTGGAACTGATGAAATTAAGCCATTCTTAAATAAGCACTGCTGAAAGTGGAAGCAAAGCCTCCGTACCTCAGTATTTAAAATGAGGTCAGTTGGCAGACAAATTTCCAATGTAACTGACTTACTAATCAATACAGAAGAACTCACATTTGTTCCATAAAATGAATTCAATTTGCTTAAAAAAGTTACACTGTTCTGAATATTGAATGCTGGAATAGATGCATGTGTGAGGAAGATGGAATGCAACCATGAGCAGTGTGTTTGATGAAAGTTTTTTCAAGAAGAAATCGCTTCTTCAAGAAAAGTTAATTTCTCTAGGAGAAAAATAGGAAAAAATACAGTAATTTTTTCGGTGGTTTAGGGCTCTTGGTGTGTTGGTGTATATTGTTTTATGAAAGCAGGAATGCAAAAATGCCTTTCCTCTGAAAACTCAAAAGGTATCAGGAGAAAAAGCTAAGACTTTCACAAATTAAATTCTGCTTTAACTTACTTTTCACTGAGAGATAGTTTTCCCATTCTGCTGCATTTAAAAATCAAAAGCTTCAATTATGGGAATTAATATTTTCTTTCTCTGTTGTTTAATGGAAAAGTTAGAAGTTTTTATGTATCATGTGTCTTGAGAACTGTGGTCTCAGCCCACTGCCATCCTGCTTCCAAGAACTGGGTTTGCTCATCCATATGAGAAGGCAGAGAGGACACCTTACTGATATCTGCAACAGCTTCATGAAAATATATAAAGAAGATGGAGCCAGACTTCTCAGAGAGGCAAGGTGGAAGGAGGAGAAGTGATTGGCACAAGCTGTAACATTGGCAATTCCCAACTTGATACAAGAAAACTCCTTCTGAAGGTGTTCAAACTCTGAAACATGAAACCAGGAAGGCTGTGGACAATTCATCCGTGGAGATACCCAAAGCTTGCCTAAGCAAAGCCCTAATCCTGCTTTGAACAGGTGAGTTGGGAGAGACTACCTCCAGCAGTCTACCCAGTCCTCTATCCTCTGATTCTGCACAGACAGCAGAAGCATTTGTGAAACCACCCTGGTAGCACTGCTGTCTGGTTATAGGTAGCTGTCACTAGCTTTGATTTACCTGAGAAAGCAAATCAGCACCTGACTGATGGGTGGGCTTGAGTTGAAGAAGCTGACTGGGCATTAGAGTTGAAGTTATCTCTTTCAATTTCCTCAGTTATGCCTCTCTTTCCAAGTCAGATCTGGCTCAGAAAGGTTCCACTGATGTCTCTTGTCTTTGTGTCTTCCTTTCTCCAGGGCTCTCAACTGCTGAACTGTGACATTACAGATATTACTGACATAGAAAGAAAAAGATATTTTTCAGTGATCTGACAGACCCACAGTGTGAATGTATTTCTGCATAACTTGTGTCAAGGAAAGAAGACTTACTTATCTGTAGGTACTCTACCATTATCAGTCTGTTCAGCCTCAGAGCTCACTCCTGTATGGTCTCGTGCCTTCTGTTGTTTTCCATTCATACAACCAAAGCAGTAGTCTCAGCTCTTATTACCCTGACTGCCTCAAAGTCCTTTTCTCTGGCCTAAACAAGAGCCACTAACATCTGTTCACAATGTGGCTGCAGAGATAGCTTTGATTTATCACTATGACAACGTCATCCTCAGTGCTGCATCCCAACATGGTTTCTGATTTCTCCTTTGCATTACTCACTAAGCACTTGTCTACAAATCCCATCTATAGAGAAATTGCTTGCTTCACTACTGAACTGTGGTTTCCTCTGGGATGGAGCTCCAGGAACACATCTTGCTAAACATCAGGTTTAGGACAGGAAATAAAAAGTTTCAGTGTATGCAGTGTTAAATAGGGGTGAATCTACACAGGCTAAGTGTAATAGCCAAATAAGAATAGAAAAGGTTCTGAAAAAGATTAATTGTATTATTAGTTTCTGACATGCTAAAATTTCTCACTGCCTAAATGAGTGGGTGGCTTTAAAAGGCTTTTATCAAACTTTCATGCTAGATAAACTCAGAAACACTTTGCTTGACTCTTAGCAGAAGCCACCAACTGAGCTGTGTGTGGCTGCTGGAGGAACACAGTGGCAGTAAGTTTATCAGAACCTGCCCTTAGATAGACAGCTCTCTTTGAAATACTTTCTAATCACATCGTGCTCTGACTTTAAAAGCTAAATATCATATTCCTTTCAGTAAAACAGCATATAACAGAGACAAGAAGGACAATGACTGCTTCCAATTCCATACATGTATGTGCAAATTTTTTGTGTTTGTTATATACTGACACAGAAACTTGACAAAGCATTAATTTTGTATATAGCACTTCTGAGCCATGCTTGATATAGTGTTGCATTTGGCTACAATTCAAGATGTGGCTTGATATTTATATGATATTTTACATTGAAATATGATTGCATGCTTTTAGATTTACAAAACTCCAGTCTTGCCAGGAAATTCTTGCCCGTAAAGCTATTTTAGGACTTTATCGGTTAAAAGGCTTAAGAGCTAAATTTTGTCCTCACATTGACTTAAATGGATACTGCATATGCGTATTCAGAGGCAAGTTTTGGCCTTAACTTTGATTTAATTGTTTAGCGTGGTTAGAATTACATGCTTAAAAGTCCAGGGTGATTAATGAGACTGGTGACAGTTTCTGAACTCCTAACGTTTTTCTGATGCTTGGAAAAAGTTCTAAATTTCTTTCTCTGACACATTACACAAACAATAGCTTAAATCCTCATGTGGTTTCTATTTGTCACAAGTACAAGTGATTTAATAGTTTTAATGAAAAACTGACTTTGAAAAGAAAATTTTTATACAAGCCTATTTCCTTCTTTCACTTTTTCTTATAACCATTACCAACCAACATGAAACACTACCAGTGTCCAGAAACAAACAATTTTAGCCTAGCACAGGAAATCTGAAATATACCTGTTGGGTTTTTTTTTTTTCTCCCCAGAGAAGTTTTTCTACTTCTTTTGTAAAATTGTGTGGAAAATATTTACTGTTTTCTAACTGACCCAGAAACTCAGGCCAGAAGAGCAAAAAGCACCTGGTCAGTAGCTGCCCCTAGCAGCCTTTAAACAGTTAGCAGCCCATTGGAATCCCTCAGGAATCCAAGCTTTAACTTAAGAAGGTAAGTATGTTTCCAAACCTAACCACTCCAGAAAACGCTGAAGATATTAACTGGGAGTAAATGAATGCATTGTTCCTTTAACTGACAGTGCAGGCAGCCTGAAATAAACCTAGCGAGACGGCAGGGACTAGGCCACACCAAACTACTAACTCAAAATCCTTAATATGATCATTCAAGTCTTAGCATCAGCTGAATTATAACTGTTTATCATTTTAGCAGCAGCTTTCAACCAATGTGCATGCACTGCGATTCTAAACCAGCTGTCAATCTTCTCTCTGTGAAGACCTCATTCAAACCTGAAAAATATAACACATTGATTTTTGTATCACTCAGAAGTCAAGTCACAAAGGCCTTGTTGCATAAACTTCTAATTAACACAGAACAAAAGGCTAGTCTCTGCCCTAAGGAGCTTGCAGTTTAATTATGACTGGAGTCAGCATGTAATTACCAACAGAAAATAAATGAGCATAAGGGTTCACTTAAGATTTCTCCAGGGAAGCAAGTTTAAGAGATGCCCATCTTCTTTCATCTCAGCTCCTTCTTTCTAGACTTGGAGAAGTGATCCCACTTAAAAACCGCAACACTATTTTTAGTGCAGGATGGAAGGGGGCTGTTGCCTTAGATCATTTCATGTTTTGGATCTGGAGTGTAACTTTGCAGGGAGCTGGATCAGCAAACCTGATGGCACAGCAAGCAGTGTCCCACAAGCAGTTAGTGCTTCAGGATGAGACCTGCCTGTATGACGGAGTTTCTTCCTCTTGGGACTGCAACAAGGCATTGCTGCCACAGAGAACAGCAACACAGGAGTGTCGCAGGGGTCAGCTCGATACACAGCAGTGTCAGTTTGCTGGCTCCAGGGAAGACTCTCAGCACCAATAATGGTATGTTTACAGAGTGAAATAGCAGCAGTGAAGGCACAGAATACTTGCTTGAAGTATAACAGGTAGTGAAGGTCAGAGTCTTTGACAAACAGTAAGTGGGAGTCAATGTTGTCTTGGTGCATGAGAAGACAGAGGCCAAACAGGAAGAAAATTGGAACAGCAAAGCCTGGTCAGTTAGGTATTGGCCTGCGTATTAGCCATTGTCAGTACAAAGTCCTGCAATTGTGAAGTTGAATGGGCAAGAACTGAAATTATATGTTATTTCATCTCAAAGTTAAGGGGTCCTTCTCTGTCAGGGGAGTTGGACTAGATGATCTTTCGAGGTCCCTTCCAACCCTTAAGATTCTGTGATTCTGTGAACATGCAACGTTCGTTTGCACACTCCAGTAAGAAGAAACAATTGAAGTCAAGTAGCAGCAGAGTTCCCCATATTTTGCAGCAGAATAGGACAAATTTCAGCATCCTGGTAAATGGCAAACTGCACCTACGTTACAACATGCTGGCTATGGGACAGGATACCAACGTTGCTCTTTTATTGTTACACAGATAAAGGAGCAGCACTGTCTTTTCATTATAACATGCTTGAAGTAAGGGATAGTTGTTATCACAATGACATTTTTCTGTATGATGGAGACTTTATAGCTATTATAAAAGGTAGAAAGGACTCTTCTCTAAGTGTATTATCTGCACACTCCAACTGGGCCTTGCTGAATCCCCCATGTAATTGCTATGCTTTGTTCGGCTTATAAAAAACCGTCTGTAGACCACCATGAATTTATGGCACATGGCAGCTTTAAACTCGTTTGTAAAGGTTTAAAGACAGGAGTTGAATTCCCTGGATTAAAATTAATTTTAAATACTTTAATGGGGTGAGATCTCTTATTGAAGACTGATGTGCCTGCAGGCTTTATAAAACACCAGCATTCTAGTATGCAGAGATATTCTCTGAGCCAGGTTGCTAAAGGATATCACACACCAATGGCAATTACCACTCTCCCTTTTGTGGTCACATACGATGCCATAAAATGGGCCCCAGACTTCCTTATTTAATTGCCTGGTTTCTTTTCATCTCAAGCACAGGGCAAAAGAAATGCATTTAACTCCTCCTTGTAAAATAATGCACATTTTCTTACTCTTATGCCTTTGAAATATTGCACATGACAGCGACTATTTCGAGAATTTCATGAACGGCAGAGACTTGTAAGCAGCCTTATCCTCAGGATATTTATTGGCACAAAGCTTCAGTGGCATCATGCTTCAATGGTATTGAAGAGGTGAGATAAGTTTGTGCTTGTGGGTGTGTGAGCACACTCTTTTCAGAAGGGTGGGCTTGTCTCCTAGCCTGGCTACCTAAGGACTGTGCAACTGAGGAGCAAGTCAAACATTTTCATACTTTTCGTTAGACTGTTTTGAGTGAAGAGAGATGAAAATGCCATTTTACAGCACTGTTATCATATTGCAACTTCAATTTGACAGGTGATACAAGTTCTGGACCCCATGACAGTCTTGGACAAATTGCTTCAGGGAATGGGCAAATTGAATGTTTATACCTCAGTTTACCCAGTTGTGTCTTAGGAAGAGTAGAAACTATAGAAATCCTGCCATCCTCACTGAAAATGTTCAGAGTGCCCATGATGAAGGAATTAAGCTAGAGTGAAGTATTCTGTATTGTTTCCCAATTCAAAATTAAGATAAGGCATTGAATTTTTTCACTAAACGTTGATGGATGTTGTCATTCCTACAAAAGCTCGGTGAGAAAGGTACTGCCAAGATCAGTTATGTGATGTCCCAACAGCCACCTGGCATAAGAAAAAACAGAAAGAGCATGAGAGAGGTGAGGAGCAAAAGAGGAAAGGAGAAATGGTCAGAGAAGGGAAGTGGAATTGAGAATGGATGAAGTGAAGCTCTATTCTACTGTATTCTTCTCTGGTACAACCCAAAGTTGAAGTATAGGGCAATGCAGCTCTAGCTCAAGTGGCTGGCATCAGATTGCTGCAAAGTGGTCATTGCTGTACCTCCCTTTCATCTGACCGTGACCCTTGTTCAGACACAGAAAACCTGCAGAGAGAAGATATCCTGCATCTGTTAAACAGTGCTGCCAGTAAGCTGCCTTCCCTGACATCCTGTACTGACCTACCAGTCAGTCCCCAGTACAGAAGGCCAATGGTCCTATCCTAGGCTACCAGCTGCCTAACTCACCTCCTTCTCTCTACAGCACAGGAGTGAAACTCAGGAAATGCTGCTTTGAGGAACCACTTATTTTCCCCCTTCTCTTCCTCTTACTGATGCAGCACAGAGGTGATAAGCAGGCATTTTGCTATTCCCACTATACCTGAGCTGCCATCTTCTCCCACGGAAGGGTCTGCTGATCTCCATGTAGGTCTGCTCTTGTGCTAGTCAAACAGGAAGAAGTCTGGATCCCCCTGATCTCCAGGCAGCAGGATGTCAGCTACAGTATCTAAGGAAAAAAAGGAAAGATCTTTTTTGTTAAGATACATATTTTCACGTCTCAGAAGATAAAGCTTAGTCTGTTAAGAGTTATGAAATAGTGGTTACTATTTGTCCATAATGAGCTCTGGACTAAAAGATAGGTTAAAAAAAATCATTCTTGTTACCCATTTGGCTTAGCAACAAGAAGAGAAGGGGAAGAGTACACCTACAGTAATAAAGATACAGGCTTTTAAAGCCTGTAATCACTTTGTTTTGCACAGAATGAATGAATCAGAAACTCAATGAACTACAGAAAAGAATTTCAAGGGAAGCATGAGTCCTCCTCCATAATTGGATAATCTCACTAATGCCTGGAAAAAGAAAACCTCTATATCCTAACATTGAATATTTCCTATTATATTCCTTCCTATGTCTGTTCCCTAGCACATGTTGCCACTAAACTACCAGTTGTTCTTGTGCTAAAGAAGATTTGGAAGCAAAAATGTTAAAATGAAGAAAAAGACAAACAAAACCTTGAGTGATTAGATCACCATTCCCTTTGCTGATAGCTGAAAGGGGAGCAGGTGAAGAGCCCATCTTTAAGGGCTATCACTGTCAGCCAACTAGAGATTACTCTTCTAGGGAGCTGCTTCTGAGCTACTTGGATAGTCACCCCCTGACCCACATACATCAAAATGAGCCAGGTTAAAGCTGAAGCAGGGTAGAAAGTGCTAGCACAAGCAAATCTGCAGAGGGCACAGTGTTGGGGATTGCCAAGCATTCCCACTGTGGCATTGCTCCTGTCAGCAGAGGATATGTGGTCAGTGTCTTGGAGCTGAAATCTGTGGGGAGCTTGCAGTCTTTAATGGGAAGCTTTCTGTTACTGAGCATACACTGTGCTCAGCCTGGTGGTACCTAACAGGCTGGCACACTGAGGGTGTCAGACAGGAATACATGCAATTAGTTCCTCTTGCTGATAAGAGAGTAGTTGCACAGAACATAAATGTGTGGTTTTGAGAGAGCCCAGACATGAAAATATGACTGCTAATAGTTAACCTAGTTGATGAAAACAGAAATTATATTTCTCAGTCCAATTTTAATGTGGTAAACTAGGGACAGAGCTCCAGCTAAAAGAGAAATGCACAGAGAATGTAATTCTGTGTTTCATAGTGCTTACTTAAAACAAGAACTGATATCTAGAACGCTCTTTTGAGGAACTCATTTTGCAGTTGAAACAGCTCAGGAGCTTCTCTAAGATTTTGTATTTGCTTATTTATACGGCATTCGTATTGCACTTGACATCACATTGAGAGCCCAGCTGTGCCTAAGGACATTCAGATGCTCAAGTGCAAGAGAAGCTCTTGTAAGGGGGCATAAGTCCTTAACCCTAGATCTCTTTAAGCCAAGCACAGCTTTAGTTGAATTGCTATAGAAGGAATGGGCAAATGATAAGTTAGGCAAATCTTGTAAAAATAGGTAATATATTTTGTTAAACCAGCCAGTAAAAAACAGATTGCCTTTTGGACAGGTATGTCTTTCAGGCCTGAAATCAAACTTTTGTATTGTCTTCAGTAAACGTTCCGTAGGGATTGGATAGGTGTGGGAAGTTTTTTTTCTGCCACAGGTGAGAATGAAAGATGACTGATCAACCACTCATCAGTTTACAGATTCACAGAAGAGTGCATGAGGAAAGGTGAGGTGCCTAGGACTGTGCCTCGTCTCATCTGTCAATGTTTTTCCCAAGAAGACATGTGTGGTTTCCTTGGCGTGTGCCTTTAAACTTCATTACATATCTAGCACCTTGAAGGTTGACTTCTCTTTGTAGTTCAGAGAAAAAAAATAAATATTACTAAGCCTGTGGCATAAAGTGGTAATATGCGTTAACTTATTTAGTATGTCTGGTGACTTATCAAAGCAAAGCACAGGAGTCTATTTAACAGACTCATGAAGCCTGATTTAGTTCCAGCATTTGACTCCCACCTTCCCCACTACAAAGGCCCTGTCCTCTGGATTTACGCACAGTTTATCTTCTATCCAAATTAAGTGGTAAGCTTCCTCTATCATCACCTAAACCATGTACTAAACACAAAAAGGATCAGAAATCTATGCTGAAAAAATCAAATCATCCCAGACTAAAACCTCACATTCAAGGCTTTCACTTCCCACAACACATGTGGACTAATGTACAGCCCCTCATGCACTGGGACAGAACCAGCCTAAGTCCAGCTGAATGATGGTAAAAGCTACCATCAGGTAGGTATAGATGCGCTTAAAGGTAATATGTACACAAAATATCCTTTATTCAATGGATACTGAAGCAGCAATTAAACATTCCTTTGGTCGGTGGCAGCTGTAGTATGAAGATAACACCCAACAAAGCAAGAGCAAAACCAAAACTATGTGAATTGATAGGTTTTCCAGAGGCTTGCTTGCAGAAACAGGATCTGGTAGAACTGATTTATTTTGCAGCTGGGTGTGAGACAGTCAGAAAGTGAGTACAATGCCAGGAGGCAAAGAGAAATCTAGTAATGTGTGTTGCCTTCAGGCAGTGCTTTTTTGGTAAATAATGTTTTTTGGGGGGAAAGTACTAACCAAGAAGACATGTCTGAATTTCTGAAAATGGAAGCTGCCACCTCTTTAGTACTATAATGTTTGGGAGAACAGAGCTTCAAATTGTAAAAAAAAAACGTATTTTTTTTAGTATTATATATTTAAAAGCTATACCAAAGAAATTCTTGGTCCACAATTAGCTACTTCTAAGATAACTGTCCTATGAGTTCCAAGTATCAGCACTGGGTGCTTGAACAAATAAGTGAAACAGAGTTTCCATGGCAAATGGAAAAATTTCACAGGCAAATGAGGATGCATTCGTTCAACCTGTTTTGCTTTAGTAAGTTTGCAGGGAGTGTGCAGAGCCATTCGTCTTATTCAAATCCTTGTACAGCACATAGTTGGCATGGCAGCATTTTCTTTCATCAGGTTAATTTTGAGACAGGAC